>NW_026692774.1:0-137287 GCF_021218885.2 Marmota monax
TTGGCATGTCCTCTTCCTTATTCTCTCACAGTGCTGAATAGCCCTTGCACTCTGAGGTCTTGTTACCATTGCAACGCAGATGGGTTTCAGAACTGGTTTTTCTTCTCGGCTACAGACTCTTTACCTTCCTCTGGGGCTTAGGGATTGTGTTGCCAACTTAAATTTTGTCATCATTACCAGGCTACTTGTGTTATCCTACTTCTCACCGTCGTCACGATGCAGGATGCAAGGCAAGGCACTGCACTTGAGTGATCCCTCAACGGACCTCAAGGAAAGCATGTCCTATTGCATGCAGGTTTGACGTCCACGCCCCGCCCTACAAAAAAAAGGCATCGGCTGATATGGGGTCAGGTCTGGGGAAGGCACCTCCTTAGGACTGAACCATATATTGCAGCCACTTCTGCACAGTGGGATAGGACCTCTACTTTCGCCTGTATTGTTTTATAAAACAGAAGGGGGAACTGTGGTGAGCCGTTCTAATAGACTGTGGCCGCCATTATAAGATGGTGCCGGCTTCCACTGTGGCCTGTGATAAACAACTCCTTATATGGAGAATTGGCATGCAATCCCTTACCACCCTATGAGAAAGCTCCATGTGGCAGCTTCGCATTGGGGCTTGAGATGCTTTATTAAGGCTGGGAGGGGCATCCAAGGGAGAGAGAAGAAATATCAAGGGCCTGAATAAACTGCTGAAAGAAGATTCCTGAGTTGCGTCTTCCTTGCGGGCAAGGGTCACGACACTAACCTAACCCCAAACTTAGTCTTAATCTGAGCCCTCACCCTAGCTTTAACACTAATCCTAACAATAACTCAGGCCTTAACACGTAACCTCAATCTAACCCTAAACCTAAACCTTGTCCTAAACCAAAATCTATCCTGAACCATAGCCATAATGTTAACCATAACCCTAGCCCTAACCCTAGCTTGAATCCTATCCATTACCCTAACCATAACCATAACCAAATTTTAACCCAAGGCTTAACCCTAATCATAATGCTAACCTAGACATAACCTTAGCCCTAACCTCAGTTCTATTCTTATTCATTATCCTAACCATGACCTAACCTAAACCATAGCCCTAATTTTAACCATAACCCTAGCCATAACTGTAGCTCGAACACTATCCATTACCCTAACCATAACCATAACCAAATTCTAAACCAAGGCCTAACCCTAATCATAGCCATAACCAAACCATAACCCTAGCCCTAACTGCAGCTCTAATCTTATGCATTAGCCTAACCATAAACCTAACCAAATTCTATCCCTAGTCCTAACCCTCACACTATCAATAACCCTAACTCTATCCATTACCCTAAACCTAACCAGAATCCTAAACCTAATATCCTAAACATAATAACCATTATGCTAACCATAACCCTAACTCTAATGCTAATTGAAGCCTTAAAGCTAAATGTGAACCTAACCCATTCCCTAACCCTGACTCTGACCCTAATCATATGCTAGCTGTAAACCTGACCCCAACCCTCAACATCACCCTTACAATGACCTAGCCACAAATATAACCATAAAATTATTCCTAACTATAACCCTAGACATGTCATTAGCCCTAGCCCTAAACCTAATATAAACCCTAGCTCTAATCCTAGCTCTAAGCCTAGCCTTAATTTTAATCCTAATCTTAACCCTAGCCCTAACCCTAATTTTATTCCTTGCCCTAGCCCTAAACCTAGCTGTAACATTATACCTTACCCTAACCCTAATGCTAACCCTAATACTAGCCCTAAACCTAGGCATAAACCTAAAAATAACCCTAGCACTAATCCTAGTTCTAATTTATCCAAACCCTAAACCTAACTCTAGCCCTGGCCATAAGATTAAGTCTAATTCTCACCAAAGCCCTAGCCCAATTCTAAACCTATCACTTACTATAAACCAAAACTAGGCCTTATCCCTAACCCCAACCCTAGTCCAAACCTTCATTGTAGCCCTAAATATGGATCTAACCCTAACATTAAGCATAAACCTCCCTCTAAAACTAGCCGTAACTCTAATGCTAATTGGAAAATTAGCCCTAACCCTACCCTAGTCCTAAAACAAAACAGAGCCACAACCATAACCTTAACCATTAACCTAAACCATACCCTAACCCTTCACCTAGCCCTAAACCTAGCTTTAATTTGAGCTCTAACCCTAACCCTAGAAATAACACTGATTCTAACACTAACCCTAGCTCTAAACATTGTTCTAATGCTAACCCTAAAACTAGCTGTAATCGGAAACCTAGTTCTTATGTTAGCCACTGCCTTAATTCTAACACAATTCCTAGCCCTAATCCGAGCCTTAACCCTAAGTTAAATCCTAACACTAAGCCTAAACATAGCCCTAAATCTAACACAAACCCTAACCCTACCTCTAAAACTATCCCTTACACTAAGCCAAACCCTCACCCTAATGCTACCATAGTCCTAACACTAATCCTTAGCCTACCTCAAAACTTAACCCTATTACTAGTCCTAACCCTAACCCTCATTCTAGCTCCAACCCTAACCCAAATCCAAACCATTACTCTAAAACTTATTCTGACCCTAACACTAAATCTAGGTCTAAAACTGACCCCAACCCTAAATGGAAAACTAACAGTACCACTACCAGTAGAACTTTACCTAAACCCAACCATAATACTAGTACTGGACCAAACCTAATCCTAAATAGTCATAAATATAGCCCTAGCCCTAAACAAAAACCTAGCACCAGCCCTAACAATAACCCTTAACATAAAACAAAGTCTAACCCTATCCTTAGACCCAATACTAGTCCTAATTCTTCCCCTAACAATAAACCTAACCCTAACACGAATAATGACCCTTACCATAATCCAAACCATAGCTCTAAACATTATGCTACCCCAAAAACTAACCATAACACTAGATTTATCCATAACTTTAACCCTAAAACTAGTCATAAACCTAAACCTAGCTCTTACATTACTCATAGCCCTAATGCTAGCCATAAACCTCACACAATACCTAGCCATTATCCTAGCCCTAATACTAGCCCTAATTGTAACCCTAATGTAACACTTGACTTAACCCTAACCCTAACCCTAGCCCTAGCCCTACCCTAGCTCTAATGATAACACTTACTCTAAACCTAACCCTAATATTAACCCTAGGCCTAACCCTATACTAGCCCTAATTCTAACCTTAACCCTAGCCCTAACCTTACCTATAACCCTATCCATTATCCTAAAGATAAGCCTAATGTAAATGATAACCCTAGGCCTAATGCTAACCCTATCCGTAATATTAAGCTTTTCCATTACTCTAAAATAACCTGAAACCTAAACCTAAACCTTTCCATTACCCTAACCCTAACACAAAACCTAACACAAAATCAATCCTTAACCCAAAACATTAACCTAAACCAAACACTATCATTACCCTTACTCTAACTCTAAACCAGAAATTTATCCTAAACTTAACCCTTACACTAGACCTAGCCACAACGTAACCCAAAAACTAACCCTAACAATATACCTAGACCTGACATTAGCCCTAGCCTTAATACTAGCCCTAACCCTAATACAAACCATAGTCTTAATCCTAGCCCTAATACTAGCCTTAATCCTAACCTGAAACCTAATCCTAGCCCTACCACTGATTTTAACCCTTATATTAGCACTGAATCTAAGTATGTCCCCCCATCCTTTTTTCTAATTCTAATCCTAACCCTTACCCTAAAACTAACCCTAACTCTAGCCCTAACCATAGGCCTAACCCTAACACTAACCCTAGCGCTAATCCTAGCCCTAATTTAGCCCTAACCCTAACCCTGTCCCTAATTCCAGGCCTAAAACTAACTCTAACACTGGCCATAGGCCTATTTCTAGTTCTAACCCTATCAGTTACAATAACCCTAACACGAGCCATAACATTAGCCCTAATCCTAGCCCTAGACCAGTCCCCAGACCTAACCCTTACTCTAAATCTAACCCTAACCCTAAGCCTAAACCTCACCCTACCACTAGACCTAACACTGTTGCTAATACTAAAACTAGACTAACCTTAGCCTTAGCCCTAAAACAAATCAGAAACATTGCCCGAACCCTACACCTTAACTACTAAACCCTAACCCTACACATAGCCATAACCTCCTTACTCTAATTTGAGTCCTAGGCCTAAAACTAACCCTGACCCTGACGTATATCCTAACACTAACCCTAGCTCTAAATATCACACTAACCCTAAAGATAATGCTAACACTAGACCTATACCAAACACCAACCCTAAATTTAACCCTAATCATAACCCTAAATCTTACATTAGCCATAACCCTAACCCTAGCCCTAACCTAATCTAAAACTTAGCCTTAATCTGAGCCCTAACATTAGCTTTAACCCATCCCTAAACCTAAAACTAATCCTAAAGCTAGCCTTAATTCTAACCATAATCATAGCCCTGACCCTACCTTTAATCCTATTCATTACCTTAATCCTAACCTTAACCCTAGTGCTAACGCTAGGATAACTGTAACCCTATCTATAACCCTAACCCTATTCATTACCCTAAACCTAATCTGAACCCTAAACCTAACCATATCGATAACTGTAACCCTAAAACTAACCCTAATGCTAATTTGAGCCCTAACATTAAACTTTAACCTAAACAAGCCCCAACCCTTACCCTGGCCCTAACACACTCTAGGACTAAAAGTGACCCTATCCCTCATCCTAATCTAAACACTATACTTAGCCATAAACCTTAATCTGAAACTATCCCTAACCATAATAACCCTAGACCTCATATTATCCCTAGCCCTAATATATGCCTAACCCTAACAAAACCCTAGCCCTCATTCTAGCCCTAAACCTAGCCTTAATCACAACCCTCACCCTCATCCTATCCCTATCCCTAATTTGAACTCTTTCCCTAAACCTAAACATAGCTATAACCCTAATGCTAACCCTAAAACTACCTATAAAAACTAGCTCTAAAATCTAGCTCTTCTCCTAAAACTAACACTAACACTAACCCTAACCATAGTAGTAACCATAGGCCTAACCCTAACACTAAACCTAGCGCTAATCTTAGCCCAAATTTAGTGCTAACCTTAAGTGAACCCATAACCCTAACCCTAAGACTAACTCTAAATCTCAAACTAGACCTAGTTCTATTTCTAACCCTATCCATTACAGTAACCCTAACATTAGCCCTAAACTTAGCCCTAAATCCAGGATAGCCCTAAACTTAGATCTAACCATAACTCTAAATATAACCCTAACCTTAAGCCTAAACCTCACTATAAAACTACCTGAACACTATTGCTAATCCTGCAACTAGTTCTAACCTTAGTCCTAGCCCTATAACAAAACTGACCCATTGCTCTAACCATAAACCTTAACCTAAATCCAACCCTTACACTGCAACTAGATATAACATGAGCTCAAATTTGAGTCCTAGGACTAAAACTAACCCTGAACCAGACTCATAACCAAACACTAACCCTAGCTCTAAATATCATCCTAACCCTAAAGCTAACACTAACACTAGACCTAGCCAAACCCTAACCCAAAAATAACCCTAATCATAACCCTAGTTTTTACATTAACCATAGCCCTAAACCTAGCTCTAACCCTAACACAAATTAGCCCTAATATGAGCCCTAATACTAGATTCAACTCTAAACCCAACCCTAACCCTAGCCCTAAACCTAATCCTAACACTAGCCCTAAACCTAGCTCTAACCTTATCCCTTACCCTAAGCCAAACCCTATCCATAATGCTTATCCTAGTCCTAAGACTAATCCTTAGCTTAAACCAAACCCTAACACTAGATCTACCGGTAACCATATACTTATACCTAAGCCTAACACTAGACATAGACCTAAAGCTAATCCTAAATATAGCTAAACAAAACCCTAGCCCTAGACCTAAACAATATCCTAACACTAGCCCTAACAATAACCCTTAACCTAAAACAAAGACTTACCATATCCTTAGAACTAACCCTCCTCCTAATTCTGACTCTAACTCTAACCCTAATCCTAATCCGAACACTGACCCTGATCCCAACACTTAAACTAGCTATAAACCAGACACTAACCCAAAACCTATACCTAAGACTCGACCTAGCCATAACACTAAACCTAAAACTAGCCCTAAACATAACCCTAGATTTTACATTACCCATAGCCCTAAACCTAACACAAATTCTAGCCCTAATCCTAGGTCTAAACTTAGCTCTAAGCATAAACCTAAGCCTAGCCCTAACCCTAACTCTAACTCTAACCCTAACCCTCTCCTTATACCTAACTCTAGCTCAAAGCCTAAACCTTACACTAAATATTACCCTAGCCCTATCCTAAATCCTAATTCTAAACCTAGTCCTAATCCTAACCTTAACCCTAGCCCAAACTTTAGTTCTAACCATATCCATTACCCTAACCCTCACCCTAATACTAATTAAAGCCCTATCCCTAACACTAAACTCAACTCTAACCCTAATCTTAAACTTAGAACTAAACGTATACCTAACCCTCGCACTATCCCTAACCCTAGCTCAAACACTAACCCTTATCCTAACCTAACGATAACTCTAACCCTAAACTAACATTTATCCTAACCCTAACACCCTAAACCAAAACCTAGCCCTATCTATAAGCCTAACCTCAATCCTAGACTTAATCCAAACCATAACCTAGCCCTAAATCTAGCTCTAAAACTATCCATTACACTAAATATAAGCCTAACCTTAATGCTAACCTATCCATAACCCTAGCCATAAATTAGCTCTAACCCTATCAATTACTCTAAACAGAGCCCTAATTCTAATGCTAACCCTAACCTGATCACTAAACACAACCATCCGTTACACTAAACTTTATCTAGAACCTAAAGTAAACCCTTCAATTACCTTAACTCTAAACTTAACCCTAACGCTAATTTGAGCCCTAAACCTAAACCATAATGTAAACTAAACACTAACCCTGACCATGACCATGACACTAATAATAACCCTAGCTCTACAGATGACCTTAACCTAAACCTAACCCTTAAACTAGACCTAACCATAACCTAACCCTAAAACTGTCCTTAACCATAACCCTAGACCTGATATTAGCCCTAACCCAAGTCCTAGCCCTAATCCTATCAGAAAACCTACCCCTCACCCTAGACCTATACCTACCTATAATGCCACCCATTCCCCTAAACTTAACCCTAACCCCAGTGCTAACCCAAACCTTAGCACAAACTCTAGGCTTAACCCTTACACTAACCCTAGTACTAATCCTAACCGTAAATTAGCCCTAACCTTACCAATCACCCTAAGCCTACTCCTAAGAATAACTCTAATTTTCACCCTATACCTATCTCTAGTTCTAACCATATTCTTTACTATATACCTAACTCTAGCCTTAATCCTAGCATGAGCACTAACCCTAGATAAACCCTAACTCTAAATCTAACCCTAAACTTAAGCCTAAACTTCACTCTAACACTAGTTCTAACCCTGATGCTAATCTAAAGTCAAGACTTAAAACTAGCCCTAGCCCTAGCCCTAAAATAAAACCAAGGCATAGCCCTAACCATAACCCTTAACCTAAACCAAAACCTAACCCTACACTGAGCACTAACTTTAGGCCTAATTCAGGTCCTAAACCTAAGACTAAAACTAAGCCTATCATTGACACTGACCCTAAATATAACCCTTGCTCTAAACATCACCCTATCCCTAACCCTAAAACTGGCAATAATTGTGACACTAGATCATACATTAGCTATAGCCCTAACACTAGCCCTATACAAACCCAAAACCTAGCTCTTATTTGAGCCTTAACCCTAATTTTAAACCTAACCCTAATCGCAAACCTAGCTCTTACACTTACCCTATCCCTAGCCAGAATCCTAATCCTAATCACTAGCTCTAACCCTACCCATTAGCCTAATTATAAACATAACCCTAATAGTAACCCTAGGTTTAACCCTAACCTTACCTCTAACCCTAACCTTATTCATTAACCTAAACCTAACATGAACCCTAAACCTAACCCTATCATTACCCTAATCCTAACCCTAATGCTAATTTGATCCCTAAACTTAAAAATTAACCTAAGCCAAACCTTAACTTTGACTCTTCCCATATTAATATACCTAGCTCTAACCCTGACCCTATGCCTAAATCTAACCCTTATACTAGAACTATCCATAAACCTAATCCTAAAACTATCCTTAACGTAACCATAGACCTGACATTTACCCTAGCTGTAATCCTAGCCCTAACCTTTACACAAAACATAGCCCTAACCCTAACCATAATCCTAAATCTAGCCCTAATCCTATCCATAATCCTAGCCCTAAACTTAGCTCTACCCCTATCAATTACCCTAAACAGAGCCCTAATTTGAATGCTAACCCTAGGCCTAAATCTAATTCTATGCCTAACTGTAACATTATTCATTATGCTAAATCTAACCTGAACCCTAAACCTAACCCTATCATTACCGTAACACAAACCCTAATGTTATTTTGTTCCCTATTCCTTAACCCTATCCTAAACAAAACCCTAAACATGACCCTAACCCTAATAGTACCCCTAGCTCTAAAGTTGACCCTTACACTAAATCTAACCCTTACACTTTACATAGACATAAACCTAACACTAAAACTATCCCTAACCATAAGCCTAGAGCTGACATTTGCACTAACACTAATCTTAGCCCTAACCAAAACACAAATCCTAACTCTCATCCTAACCCTTAACATAGCCTTAATTATAACTCTAACGAAACCCTAGCCCTAACCCTAATTCTAACCTTTATCCTAGCCCTAGACCTAGCTATAACCCCACCATTTACACTAAACCTAACCCTTAGCCCAAAATTAACCAGAGGCCTAAATATAAACATGAACCTAGTCTTATTTCTACCCATAATTAAGCTATACCTAAACAAACCCTAAGCCTACCCTAAAACTAACTCTCACTCTAGCCCCAGCCCTATCCCTAGCTCTAACCCTATTTTTACCATAACATTAATCCTAGGTATAAACCTAGAACTAATGCTAGCCATATCATTAGCCCTAGACTAACCCTAGATCTAATTCTAACTCTAAATCTAACTCTAAACCTAACCCTAACACTAGTCCTAAACCTAACACTAATATTAAAACTAGCCCTAACCTTAAAACAAAACCAAGCCATAGCACTAACTTTAAAGCTTAACCTAAACCAAAACCTAACCCTACACCTAGCCCTAATACTAGCTCTAATTAGAGTCAAAACACCTAACCCTAAAACTACCCTTGACTTTAATTTTGACCCTAATACTAACCCTATCTTTAAACATAAGCTTAAGGCTAAACTTAAACCTAACACTAGACCTGGTCCTAACCCCAATCTTATAACTAGCCCAAATCATAACTCTACTGCAAACATTGGCCATAACTCTAAACCTAACCCTAACTCTAACAAAAACTTATCCCTAATCTGAAACCTAACCCTAGCTTTAACCCCAAACCTAATCCTAACACTAGCCCTAAACCTACCCTAAATGTATACATAAACATAGGTGTAACCCTATCCCTTATCCTAAGCCAACCCTAACCCTAATGCTAACCCTAGACCTAACCCTAATCCTTAGCCTAACCCAAACCCTAACTCTATTACTAGTCCTAACCCTAGCCCTCATTCTAGCTCTAACCATAACCCAAACCCTAACTTTAACCCTGACACTTATTCTGACCCAAATGGTTACCATATATTTAAACCTGACCCTAAACCTAAACTGAAACCTAACACTAGCACTAGCAATAAACCTATACCTAAACCTAACCCTAACACTAGCCCTAGATCTAAAACCGAACCCTAACCGTAGCCTGAGCCCTAAACCTAATTCTAAATCTAGCCATATCTCTATCCCTAGACCTAATCCTATACCTAGCCCTAGCCCTAATGATAAACCTTAACCTAAGCTAAACACTAATCCTACACCTAGACCGAACTATAGTGATAACTCTGGGTTTAACCCTAATCTAACTCTAACGTGAAAACTGACCCTGACCCTAACACTAACTCTAGCTCTAAACATCACGCTAACACTAATCCTAACCCTCACACTTGAAGTAGCCATAACACTAACCCAAAATTGGCCCTAATCATAACACTAGTTTATACATTAGCTGTAGCTCTAACAGTAGCCCTAAACTAACCCCAAACCTGGCCCTAATCCGAGAGCTAACCCTAGCTTTAACCCTAACACTAACACTAGCCGTAAGCCAATCCATAAACCTTGCCCTAATCCTAGCTATTATCCTATTTGTTACCTTAAGCCAAACCCTAAACCTGATGCTAACCCTAATCCTAACCTTAATCCATAGCCTAACCCAAACCCTAACTGTAATACTAGTCCTAACCCTAGCCCTCATTCTAGCTCTAACAGTAACCCAAACTCTAATCCTAACCCTGAAACTTATACTGACCCTAACACTAACCATAGGTCTAAATCTGACCCTAACCCAAACCCAAGCCCTAATATTATCCCTACCAGTAATCCTATACCTAAACCTAAAACTATCATGAGTCCTAGACCTAAACTTAATTCTAAAAATAGCCATAACTCTAGACCTAGACCTGAACAACAACCTTGCCCTAGCCATAACAATCACCCTTAACATAACTGAAACACTAACCCTACTTCCAAACCTAACCCTAGTGCTAATTTGGGCACTAACCCCAAAACTAACTCTAACCTGAAAACTGACCCAGACCCTAACATAAACCTAGCTCCAAAGCTCACCCTAACTCAAAACCTAATACTAACACTACATGTAGCCATGACCATAACCCCAAACTAGACCTATTCATAACCCTAGCTCTTAAATACCCATGGCCCTAACCCTAGGCCTAAACTAACACAAAACCTAGTCCTAATCCTAGGCCTAAACCTAGCCCTAAGTGTTACCCTAAACTAACCCTAGTTTTGATCCAAACCCTAACCCTCCCCTTAGACCTACCTCTAGCTCAAAGCCTAAGCTTCACCTTAATCATAACACTAGCCCTATCACAATCCCTAATATAACCCTAGCCATAATCCTAACCTTAACCATAGCACTAACCATAACTCTAATTCTATCCACTACCCTAACCCTAGCCATAATCCTAAGCATAATTCTAGCCCTAACACTAGCTCTAATCCTATCCATTACTCTAACCATAATGCTAACCCTAATGCTAACCCTAGGCTTAACCCTAACCCTATCACAATCACTAAACCTATCCATTACCCTAAAAATAACCTGAACCCTAATCTTAAGCCTATTCATTTCCCTAACCCTAACTCTAACCCTATCGCTAATTAAAGCCCTAAACCTAAACATTAACCTAAACCAAACTCTAAGCCATACTCCGACCTTAATAATACATCTAGCTCTAAACTTGACTTTACCCTAAATCCAAAACTTACACTAGATCTAACCATAAACATAACCCTAAATCTATCCCTAACCGTAACCCTAGATTTAACCCTAGAAACTTACCCTAACACAAACCCTGGCTCTAAAACTTATCCTAACCAAAAAACTAACCCTAAAACTAGACAAACCCTAAATCTACCGATAACTATAACCTTAGCTCTTACATTACCCATACACCTAACATTATCCCTTAACCTCATTCACAACCTAGAACTAATCCTAGCCCTAAACCTAGAACTAAGTGTAAACCAACACTATCTTTAGCACTACCCTTAATCTTAACACTGGCCCTAGCCTTAACCCTACTCAAATTCTAACCCTTACCCTAAACATAACCCTAGGCCTAACCCTAAACCTAGCCCTAATCCTAACTGTAACCATAGCACAAATCCTAGCACAAACTCCATCCATTACCTTAAACATAACCCTAATCTTAAGGCCAACCCATGCCATAACACTAACCCTAAAATAAGCCCTGACTCAAACCCTAACCCTCACTCTAGCCCTAACCCTAGCTCAAACACTAATACTTCACCTAATGTTAACACTAACAATAACCCTAGGCCTATCTCTAAACCTAGCCAAAATCCAAATGTTAACGCAAGCCCTAACTGTAGCACTAACCCTATCCTTTACCCTAAACCTAAGCCTAACCCAAATGCTAACCCTAGGCCTAACCCTAATACTATTGCTAAAACTAACTCTATCTATTACTCTAAACCTAACCTGAACCCTAAACGTAACACTGTCCATTACTTTAACCCTAACCCTAATGCTAATTTGAGCCATAACCCAAATTCTTATCCTAAACCAAACCCTAACCCGGACTCTAACAGTAACCCAAACTCTAATCCTAACCCTGAAACTTATACTGACCCTAACACTAACCATAGGTCTAAATCTGACCCTAACCCAAACCCAAGCCCTAATATTATCCCTACCAGTAATCCTATACCTAAACCTAAAACTAACACGAGTCCTAGACCTAAACTTAATTCTAAAAATAGCCATAACTCTAGACCTAGACCTGAACAACAACCTTGCCCTAGCCATAACAATCACCCTTAACATAACTGAAACACTAACCCTACTTCCAAACCTAATCCTAGTGCTAATTTGGGCACTAACCCCAAAACTAACTCAAAATAATACACCTAGCTCTAAACCTGACCTTTACTCTAAACCTAACTTTCCACTAGACCTAGCCATAAACCGAAAGTTAACACTATTCCTAACTATAACCCAAGACCTGATATTATTGCTAGCCCTTATTCTAGCTCTAATAATAACACAAACCCTAGCCCTCATCCTAGCCCTAAACCTAACCTTAAACCTAACCCAAACACTCACCCTATTCTTATCCATAATTTTAACCCTTGCCCTAGCCCTAAACCTAGCCATAACCTTATCCCTTACCCTAAAAGTAACCATAACTCTAACACTAACACTAACCCTAATTCTAGCCCTAACCATGGGCTTAACCCTAACACTAAACCTAGTGCTAATCTAGCCCCAATTTAGCCCTAACCCTAAGCAAACTCCTAACTCTATCTCTAAGAATAACTCTAACTCTCACTCTAGCCCTATTTCTATTTTTAAACCTGTCCATTACTGTAACACTAACACTAGCCCTAACCTTAGGCCTAAACCTAGATCTAACCATAACTCTAAGTCTAACCCTAACGTTAAGATTAAACCTCACCCTACAACTAGCTGAACACTATCACTAATCCTAAAACTAATACTAACCCTAGCCCTATCCCTAAAACAAAACCGAGCCATTACCCTAAGCCTAAACCTAACCTAAACCAAACCCTAACCCAACAACCAGCCATAACCAAGCTCAAATTTGAGTCCTAGGACTAAAACTAACCCTTAATCTTATGCATATCCAAACACTAAACCTATCTCTCTATATAACCCTAACCATAAAGCTAATGCTAACACCATTCCTAGCCCAAACCCTAACCCTAAAACTAACCCTAATAATAACCCTAGTTCTTACATTAGCACTAGTCCTAACCCTATCCCTAACCCCAAAACAAAAATAGCCCTAATCTGAGCCTTAAAAATAGATTTAACCCTAACTCTAACCCTAACCCTAGCTCTAAGCCTAGCTCTAACCCTATCCCTAATCCTATGGCAAACCCTGTCCATAATGCTAACCCTACTCCTATTTGTAACCTTAGCCTAATCAAACACTAACCTTATTACTAGTCCAAACACTAGCTCTCATTCTAGCTCTAAGCCTAACTCTAACCTTCACCCTTATTCTGACCATAACACTAATTATAGGTCTGAACCTGACCCTAACCCTAAACTGAACCCTGAAAGTAGCCCTATCAGTAAAATTTTACTTAAACCTAATCCTAACACTACCAATAGACATAAATCTAATCATAAATCTAGTGATAACTCTAGCCCTGCATCTAAACAAAAACTTAGTCCTAGCCCTAACAATAACCCTTAACCAAAACCAAACAATAAAACTATCCCTAGACCTAACCTTACTCCTGATTCTGGCTTTCACCCTAACTCTCATCTGAACACTGACCCTTACACTGACACTAAACCTAGCTCTAAACCTGACCCTAAACCAAAATATAAACCTAAAACTATACCTAGCCATAACTCTAACCCCAAAACTAGCCCTGATTAGAACCCTAGATCTTAAATTACCCATAGCATGAACCCTAGACCTAAACCTAACACAAAACCTAGCACTTATCCAAGGCCTAAACCTACCTACCGTAAGCATAACACTACAATAAACCTAGCCCTAATCCTAAGCCTAACCCTCAACTTAGACCTAACCATAACTCAAAGCATAAGCTTTGGCCTAAACATAACCCTAGCCTTATCTCTAACACTAACCCGAGCCCTACCCCTACCCCTACCCCTACCCCTAACCCTAACCCTAACCCTATACATTACTCTTATTATAACTGTATCCCTAATGCTAACTCTAAGCATAACCGTAACCCTATCGCAAACCCTAAATCTCCCCATTACCCTAAACATACCCTGAACCCTAAACCTAACCCTATCCATTACCCTAAACCTAACTCTAACCCTAATGCTCATTTGAGATCTATCCTTAAATCTTAACCTAATACAAACCATAACCCTGACCCTGAACCTAAAAATACCACTAGCTCTAGAACTGACCCTTATGCTAAACCTAACCCTTACATTAGACTAAGATATAGACCTAATCCTAAATATACTAATAACTGTAACACTAGACCTGACATTAACCTAGCCCTAATTCTAGAACTAACCCTACAACAAACCCTAGCCCTCATCCTAGCCCTAACTGTAGCCTTAATTATAACCCTAACCCTAACCTTGGCCCTAATCCTAATTCTAACCCTCACTCTATCTCTAAACCTAGCTATAACGCCTCCCTTACCCTAAACTTAACCCTAACCCTAGCCCTAATTCTTGGCCTAAGCTGAACACTATCCCCAGTTCTAATCCTTGCAGTGAATTAGCCCTATCTCTAAAACTAACCATAAGTCTAGCCCTAAGACTAACTCTAACTCTTGCCCTAGCCTTATCCCTAGTTCTATCCCTATCATTTACCATAACCCTAAACCTAGCCATAACCCTTGCCCTATTCTTAGACCTAGCTCTAACCCTATATCTAACCCTAACTCCAAATCTTAACCTAACCCTAAGCCTAAGGCTAACACAAACACTAGCCCTAACCCTCATGCTAATTATATAACTAGCCCTAACCCTAAACCTATGACTTAAACAAAACTGAGCAATAGGGGCTAAGGATACGGCTCAAACTGTAGTGTGTTTTGCTTGCATGTGCGGGGTGCTGGGTTCGATGGTCAGTACCAATAAAAATATAATTTTAAAAATAAAGATGTTCTGTCCACCAAAAACCAAAAAATAAGAAATATTTAAAAATTCTCTCTTTTGGGGCTTAGGATGTTGCTCAAGTGGTAGCATGCTCGCCTAGCATGCGTGAGGCACTGGGTTAGATTCTCAGCACCACATTAAAAGAAAATAAATATATTGTGTCCACCTAAAATTAAAAAATGAATATTAAAGAAATTCTCTCTCTCTCTCTCTCTCTCTCTCTCTCTCTCTCTCTCTCTCTCTCTCTCTCTCTCTCTCTCCCCCTCTCCCAAAAAACACTTAGCAATAATCCTAACCTTAAACCTTAATTTAAGCCAAATCCTAACACGACACCTAGACCTAACCCTAGATCTAATTCGAGTCCTAACCATAATCTTAAATGAATCCTGACACTGTTCATATCCTAACACTCACCCAATGTCTAAACACCACCCTAAACTTAAACTGAACCCTAAAAGTAACCCTATACTTATTTTGAGTTATAACACTAACCTTAAAACTAAC
Source organism: Marmota monax (assembly GCF_021218885.2). NCBI lineage: Eukaryota > Metazoa > Chordata > Mammalia > Rodentia > Sciuridae > Marmota > Marmota monax. The sequence continues at coordinate 15,810 of NW_026692774.1, forward strand.
CCTGATGTTGACTCATATCCTAACAGTCACCCTAGCTCTAAACACTGCCCTCACCTTAAACTGAACCGTAACAGTAATCCTAGCCCTTATTTGAGTCCTAACCATAACCCTTAAACTAACACTGTCTCTGAATCATATCCTAATACTAACTCTATGTATAAATATCACCCTAACATTAAACCTAACCCTAACATTAGACCTAACCCTACCCCTAACCCTAATTGTAACCCTAGTTCTTACATTAGCCATTGCCATAACATTAGCCCTAACACTAACACAAAATTTAGTCCTAATCTGAACTCTAAACCTAGATTTAACCCTAACCCTAACCCTAACTCTAGCCCTAAACCTAGCTCTAAGCCTATCCCTTACCCAAAGTGAAACCTGAACCCTAATGGTAACCCTAGACTTATCCCTAATCCCTTAAGCTAACCAAAACCCTAACCCTATTATTAATCACAACCCTACCCTCACTCTAGCTCTAAACCTATTCCAAACCCTAATGTTAACCCTGGCCATTATTTTGACCCTAACACTAACCCTAGGTCTAAACCTGACCCTAACCCTAGACCAAACCATAACACTACCCCTAGACCAAAAGCAAATGCTAAATCAAGCCTTAATTCTAGCCCTAGACCTAAACAAATACCTATACCTAGCCCTTAAAGTAACACTTAACCTAACACAAACAATAAATTTACCCCTATACCTAAACCTATTTCTAATTCTGGCTATAACCCTAACTCTAATTCTAACCCGAACACTGACCATGCCTTTAAGAGTAAACCTACCTTGAAACCTGAACCTAACCAAAAATCTAAACCCAACACTAGACCTATCCATAATACTAAACCTAAAACTAGCCATAATCATAACCCTAGCTCTTACATTACCCACAGACCTAATCCTAGGCCTAAACTTAACACAAAACATAGAGCTAATCCTAGGCCTAAGGGTAAGCCTAACCCTAACCCTAACCTAACACTCAATTAGTCCTAACCCTAGCTCAAAGCCTAACCCTTACCCTAAACATAAACCTACACCTATCCCTAACACTAGTCCTAATCCTAAACTTAACCCTCTCCCTAAACCTAGCTCTAAACCTACCCATTACCCTAAACTTAACCCTCAAATTATTGAAAACATAGGCCTAACCCTAACTCTAAACCTAAACAGAAAACTAACCCTAGACCTAGCCCTAAACCTCACACTTGCCATAGACCTAACTCTAGCTCAACCCTAAACTTTACCATAAACCTAAACATAACCATATCCCTAACCCTATACCTAAACCTCAATCTAACACTAACCATAACACTATGCCTACATCTAACCATATCCATTACTCTAAACCTAATCCTACCCCTAATGAGGATGCTTGCCCTAATCCAACCCTAACCCTAATCATATTCTAATCTTATCCCTAGACCTAACTTTCAACCTAACTCTTGCCCTAGCCCTAACCCTAGCTCAAAACCTAACCCTTATGCTAAACATAACCCCCAACACTAACCCTAGTTCTAACCCTAACCCTAACCCTAACTCAAGACCTATTCCTAACCATAACCCTAGCCCTAACCTTACCTCTAACCCTATCCATTATCCTAACCATACCCTTACCCTAAAGCTAACCTTAGGCCTAACACTAACACTATCACTAAACCTAACCCTATCAATTATTGTAAACCTAACCTGAACGCTAAACAAAAACCTATCCTTACCCTAATGCTGACCCTAATGCTTATTTAAGCCCTAACTCTAATCCCTAACCTCAACCAAATTCTAATCTGAACATGAACCTAATAATTCCCTGAGCTCTAATCCTGACACTTAACCCTTAATGTAACCCTTACACTAGACATAGCCATAAACCTAATCTTAAATCTGTCCTCTTCTCAACCATAATCCAACACCTGACATTAGCTGTAGCCCTAATCCTAGCCCTAACCATAACAAAAACTCCAGTCCTTAAACTAGCCTGAAATCTAGATTAATCCTAACCCTAACCCTAACCCTAGCTCTAACCCAATACTAACCCTAGCCCTAAATTTAGCCCTAATTTCACCCTATTCCTAAACATAACCCTAACCCTAGACCTAATAATAAATCTAACTCTCACACTAGCCCTATCACTAGTTTTAACCCTATCCCTTACTGTAACCCTAACCCTAGCCCCAAACTTAGTCTTAAATCTTGCCCTATCCATAGCAAAGCACTAACCTTAGATCATAATCTCTCTAAATCTAGCACTAAACTGAATCCTAAGCCTTACCCTAACACTAGCCCTAACCCTAACACTAATTCTAAAACTAGCCCTAATCCTAGCCCTACCCCTAAAACAAAACCGATCCATAAGCTCTAAACCTAATCCTTAATTTAACCAAACCCTACTCATAAACTTATGCCTAACCCCAGCCCTAATTCAATTTTTAAGCTGAATCCTAAAACTAACCCTGACACAGACTCTCACACTAACACTAACCCTATCACTAAACCTAGCCCTAATCTTAACCCTAAAATTTGCCCTAATCATAATCCTTATACTTACATTAGCTGTAATTCTAACCTTAGCACTAACTTAACCCAAATCTGAGCCCTAATTTGAGCCCTAACAAGAGCTTTAATTAGAACCCTAACCCTAACCCTAGCCCTAGCCCTAGCCCTAATTATAAGCATAACCCTAGCCCTAACCCTATACATTACCATAACAAGAACTCTAACCCTAATGCTAACCCTAGACCTAAACCTAACCCTATCTCTAATCCTATCCCTATCCAATTCCCAAAACCAAACGTGAACCCTAATTCTAAGCCAATCATTACCCAAACCCTTACCCTAATGTTCATTTGATCCCTCACATTAAGCCTGAACCTTTCCCAAACCCTAACATAAACCTTCACCTTAATAATACCCCTAACCCTAAACCTGATCCTAACACTAAACCTAAACCTTACAGTAGACGTACCCATAATCCTAATCCTAAAACTATCTTTAAACATAATTCTAGACTTGAAATTAGCCATACTCCAAATCCTAGCCCTAACCCTAAATCAAAACCTAGCCCTCATCCTAGCCCTAATCCTAGCCTTAATCATAACTCTAATCCTAACCTTTATTCTAAACATCACTCTACCTTTAAACCTAGATGAAACACCATCCCTTACCCTAAACTAAATCCTAAATCTAACTCTGATTCTATGCTTAAGATGAACACTAACCATAGACCTAATCTTAGCACTAATTTAGCCCTATCCCTAATTCTAACCCTACCCTTAGCCCTAAGACTAACAATAATTCTCACACTAGCCCTATCGCTAGTTCTAATCCTATCCCTTTCCATAACCCTAACCCTTGCCCAATCCTTAGTCCTAGCCCTAAACCTACGCCTAAGCCTCACACTAAAACTAAACCTAATCCTAATGCTAATCATATAACTAGCCCTAACTCTTCCACTACCAGTAAATCAAAACAGAGCAATAGCCTTAACCCTAAAACTAAATTAAACCAAACACTAACACTACACCTAGACCTAATGATAGCCTTAACTTTTGTCCTAACCCTAAACTTAAAAGTATATCTGACACTGTCTCATATGCTAAATTCACCCTAGCTTGAAACACCATCATAAACTTAAACCAAAACTTAACAGTAACCCTAGCCCTTTATTTTATTCTTAACCCTAACCTGGACCCTAACTCATATCCTAAAACTAACAATAGCTCTAAATATCACCCTAAACTTAAACTTAACCCTTACACGAAAACTACCCCTACCCCTAAACCTAACCCTTAAAACTAACCATAATTGTAACCCTAGTTCTTATATTAGTGATGGTCCTAACCCTAATCCTAACCCTAACACAAAACTATCCCTAATCCAAACCCTAAAACCTGCTTTAACCCTAACCCTACCCTAACTCTAGCCCTACACCTAGCTCAAACACTATCCCTTATTCTAAGTGAAAACCTAACTCTAATGGTAAACCTAGACCTATCCGTAATCCTCAGGCTAACCAAAATCCTAACCCTGTTAATAGTCCTAACCCTAGCCCTCATTCTAGCTCTAATCCTATCCCAAAACCTTATGCTAACCCTGACCCTTATTCTGACCCTAACACAAAACCTAGGTCTAAAACTGACCCTAAACCCTAGAGAAAACCCTAACACTGGCCATACCACTAACATATACCTAAACCTAACCCTAATCCTAGCCCTAAGACTAACTCTAACTCTCACACGATCCCTATCCCTAGTTCTAAGCCTATCCCTTACCATAACCCTAACCCTAGCCCTAACCCTTGCTCTATCATTAGTGCTAGCCTTAACCCTAGATCTAACCCTAACTTGAAATCTAACCCTAACCCTAAGCCTAAGCATAACACAAAAACTATCCCTGACCCTAATGATAATCATAAAACTAGGCCTAACCCTAACCCTAGCAGTAAAACAAACTGAGCAATAGCCCTAACCATAAACCTTAACTTAAACCAAAACCTAACACTACACCTAGACCTAATCATAGCCTTAATTCTAGTCCTAACCCTAACCTTAAATCTAACCCTGACCCTGACTCATATCTTAACACTCACCCTAGCTCTAAACACCCTCTGAACATTACACTGAAACTTAAAAGTAAACATATTCCTAATTTGAGTCCTAACCCTAACCCTGACACTGACTCCTATCCTAACACTAAACCTAGCTCTAAATATCATCCTAACCATAAATGTAACTCTAACACTAGAACTACCCCTAAAACTAACCCTCAATGTAACCCTAGTTCTTATATTAGCCATTGCCCTTACATTATTCCTAATCCTAACACAAAATGTAGCCCTAATCCGAGCCCTCAACCTAGATTTAACCATAACCCTAACTCTAAGCCTAACCCTAGCTCTAAGGCTATTCCTTACCCTATGAATAACCCTCACACTTATGGTAACCCTAGACCTATCCCTAATTCTTAGGCTAACCAAAATCCTAACCTTATTAATAGCCCTGACCCTAGCCCTCATTCTAGCTCTAATTCTATCCCAAACCCAAGCACTGACTTTGACCCTTATCCTGACAATAACACAAACCCTAGTTCTAAAGCTGACCCTAACACTAAAACCTAAAATCTAACATTAGCCCTGGACCTAAACCTAATCCTAAATCTAGTCTTAACTCTAGCCCTAGACCTAAACAAAAACCTAGTCCTAGGCCTAAAATAACCCTTATCCTAACACAAACATTAACCCTACCCTAGACCTAAACCTAGTCCTAATTCTGGATGTAACCCTAAGTTGAACTCTAACCCAAACAATGACTTTGCCTTTGACAGTATACGGACTTCTAAATCTTATCCTAATTGAAAATCTAAACCTATCACTAAACCTTGGCATAACCCTAACCCTAAAACTATCACTAATCATAACCCTAACTCTTACATTGCCCACAACCTTATCCCTAGGCCTAAACCTAACACAAAATGTAGAGCTAAACCTAGGCCTTAATTTATCCCTAAGCATAACCATAACTCTAACCCTAGACTTAACCCAAACCTAACCCTCACCTTAATCCTAACCCTAGGTCAAAACCTAACCGTTACTATAAACATAAACTGAGAATATCCCTGAATCTAATCCTAAACCTGGTCTTAATCCTAACCTTAACCCTAGCCCTAACCCTAGCTCTAAACCTAACTATTACCCTAACCCTAATCTTAACCCAAATTGTAACCCTAGCCTTAACTCTAACCATAATCCTAACCCTAAACAGAAAACTAACCCTAGACGTAACCCTAAACTAATACTTGCTATAGCCCTAACCATAGCTCAAACCCTATCCCTTACCATAAATCTAAACATAACCATAGACCTAACCCTAATCCTAAACTTATGTCAAACAATATCCCTAACCCTAAACCTACATCTAACCAAGTTTATTACACTAACCCTAACCCTTAACTACTCCCCTAACCCTAACCCTAACCTAACATAACCTGAACCTAACTAACCCTTGCTTTAACCCTAATCATAGCTCAGAACCTAACTCTTACACTAAACATACACTAACACTAAACCTAGTTCTAACCCATTCCCTAACAATAACTCAAGACTTAATCCTAACCATAAGTCTAGCTCTAACCTTAACTCTAACTGTATCCATCACCCGAACCATAACCCATACCCTAATGCTAACTCTAGACCTAACCCTATCTCAAGACCTAATCCTAACCATAACCCTAGCCCTACATAACTCTAACTGTATCTACTATGCTAAACATAACCCTTTCCCTAATGCTAACCCTAGGCCTAACCCTAACCCTATCACTAGCCCCAACCCTATCAATTACACAAAACCTGACCTTAACTGTAAATCTAACCCTAACATTACTCTAACCATAACCCTAATGCTAATATGAGCCCTAACCCTAAACTCAAACCTAAACGAAAAACTAACCTTGACCCTGACCCTAATAATTCCCCTAGCTCTAACCTGACCATTACCCTAACCTAATCCTTACATTAGAATTAGCCAAAACCTAACCCAAAAACTATCCATAACCATAACGCTAGATCTGACATTAACCCTAGATATAATACTAGCCCTAATCTGAACACAAACCTTAGCCCATATTAGCCCTAAACATAGCCTAAATCATAACCCTAACCTTAAACCTAGGACTAATGTAAAACCAACCCTATCCCTAATCTTAGACTTACCTTAGCCTTATGCCTAACCCTAACCCTAACCCTAGCCCTAGCCGTAAAACTAGTTCTAACTCTGTCCCTAACCCTAAACCTAGTGCTAAACCTATCCCTTGCTGGAACCTTATACCTAGCCCTAACCCTAGGCCTAACCCTAGCCATTTTTGTAGTCCTAGCCCTAACCCTAGATCTAAACCTAACTCTAAATCTAACCCTAATGCAAAGCCTAAGCCTAAACCTAACACTAACCCTAACCCTAACACTACTCCTAAAACTAGCCTTAACTCTAGCCCTAGCCCTAATACAATACTGAACCATAGCCCTAACCCTAATCCTTAACCTAACCTTAAACCTAGCCTTAACCTTATGCCTAATTCGAGTTTTAAGCAGTACCCTAAAACTAAAACTAACCCCGATTCTGATGCTAAAACTAACCCTAGTTTTAAACATCACCCTAAATATAACACTAGACCTAGCCCTAACCCTAACCATAAAACTAGCCCTAATTGTATCCTTAATACTTACATTAGCCATAACTCTAACCCTAGCCTTAACTTAACCCAAAACTTAGCCTAATCTGAGCCCTAAACCGAGCTTAACCCTAACCTTAACCTTAACTCTAAACCTAGCACTTATAATAACCATAACCTTAGCTCTAATCCTAGCTCTAACCCTATCCATTACCCTAACTATAATCCTAACCTTAATGCTAACCCTAGGCCTAAACCTTACCATATCCCTAATCCTAACCCTATCTATTACTCTAAACCTAACTTGAAACCTAAACCTAACTATATCATGACCCTAATCCTAACCCTATGCTAATTCGAGCCCTAATTTTGAAATGTAACCTATCCCAAACACTAATCACAGCCCTGACCCAAAAAATACTCCTAGCTCTAAACCTAACCCTAGCCCTAAAACTATCTTTAACTGTAAAGCTGGACCTGAAATTAGCCCTAGCACTAATCTTAGCCCTAAACCTAGTTTTAATCCTAACCCAAAACATAACCCAATGTTTAACCCTAATTCTAACCCTCGCCCTAGCCCTACACCTAGCTATAACCCCATCACTTACCGTAAACCTAATCATAACCCTAAAGTTAACCAAAATCTTAAACCTAACAATAACTTTGCCCTAACCCTGGGCCTAACACTAATACTAAGCCTAGTGCTAGCCCTAATTTAGTCCTATCCTAACCCTAAATTTAGCTTTAAGATTAACTCTTGCCATAGCCCTATCCTTAGTTCTATACTTAGCCCTAGCCCAAATTTAGATCAAACCTAAATCTAAATTTAAACCCAACTCTAAATTTAACCATAATCATAATCCTAAACCAAATCTGAACACTAGCCCTAACATAATGCTTATCCTAAAACTTGCCTTACCCTTGCCATAGCCATAAAACAAAACCAAGACATATCCCTAATTCTAACCCTTACCTAAACCAAACCATAAATCTACACCTAGCCCTAACCCTAACTCTAAAAATAACACTGACCCTGATGCTGATCCTAACACTCATCCTAGCTCTAAACATCACCCTAACCTTAAACTAACCCTAACACTAGACCTAGCCTTAACCCTAACCCTAAATTAGCCCTAATTGTAACCCTAGTTTGTACGTTAGTTGTTGTCATAACCCTAGCCTTAACCCTAAAACAAATCCTACCGCTAATTCTAATCCTAACCCTAGCTTAAGCCTTAATCTTATCTCTAACTCTAGCCCAAACCCTAACCCTAGGAATAATGCTAGCTCTAACCCCATCCCTTACCCTAAGCCAAACCCTAACCCAAATGCTAACACTAGTCCTAACCCTAATCCTTAGCCTAACTTAAACACTAACAGTATTACAAGTCTTAACCCTAGCCCTCATTCTACTTCTAACCCTAACACTAACCTTAATTCTGATCCTAACAGTAAACCTAGGTCTAAACCTGACCCTAACTGTAAACCAAACCCTAACACTAGCCTTACTGGTAAACCTATACCTATACCTAACCCTAACACTAGATCTAGACCCCAAACTAATCCTAAATATAGCTATAATTCTAGCCCTACACCTAAACAAAATCCTAGCTCTAGCCCTAACAATAACCCTTAACCTAAACTAAACACTTATTCTACCCTTAAACCTAACACTAGCTCTAATTCTGGCTCTAAACCTAACCTGAATCCTATCTGAAACACTGACCCTGACCCTAACAATAACCTATCTCTAAACCAGATCCTAACACAAAACCTACATCTAACATTAGAACTAGTCATATCCCTAATCCTAATACTGGCCCCTAACATAACCCTAGCCCTAAAACTATTTTAACCCTAATCTTAACCCTAAAAGTAGCGCTAAACCTAATCTAGTCCTAACCCTAACCCTAAACTTGTAGCCAAAATGTAGCCATAATCCTAGGCCTAAACTTAGCCCTAAGAATAACCCTAACCCTAAATTTAGCCCTAATACTAACCCTAACACTATCACTTGCCTTAGACCTAACTCTAGCTCAAAGCCAAACCCTTACCCTAAACATTACCCTAGCCCTATTCTAAACCATAACCCTAATTCTAGCTCTTATCCTAACATTAATCCTAGTTCTAACGTTAGCTCTAACCCTGTCAATTACCTAACCCTAAACTTAATTCTAATTATAACCCTATTTCTAACACTAAACCAAACACTAACCATAAATGTAACCCAAGACCTAACCATAAACCTTAACCTCACTATATCCCTAACCCTAGCTGAAACATTAAGTCTTACACTAAACTTAATCCTAAGACAAGCCCTAATCCATACCCTAAACCTAACCCTAACCCTAACCCTAAATCTAACATTTTCCATTACCCTAAACCTAATCCTAACTCTAATGAAAACTCTAGCCATAACCCGAAACTTAAACCAAACCCTAACCATAAACATAACCCTAGACATAAATATAAATCTAACTCACACCCTAGTCCTAACCCTAGCTCAAACACTAACCCTTACCCTAACCTAAATATAACCTTATCCCTAAAACTACACTTACCATAAACCAAACCCTATATTTATCCCTAAACCTAACTCTAATTCTAGACTTAATCCAAACCATAACCTAGCCCTAAACCTAGCTCTTAATCTATCCATTAAAGTAAACATAACCCTAACCTAATGCTAACCTTAACCCTATTGCTAAACCTATCCATTACCCTAAACCTTAACTGAAACCTAAACCTAAGCATATTCATTACCCTAACCCTAAGCCTAAAACTAACAATAATTCAAGCCCTAATCCTAAATTTTGACCTAAATCAAATGCTAATGCTAACCTAATTCTAATAATACCTATAACTCTAAACCTGACTCTTACCCTAAACATAGCTTTGACACTAGACCTAGCCATAACCTAACCCTAAAATTATCCTTAACAATAACCCTAGATCTGACATTAGCCCTAGCCCTGGTTCTAACCCTGAATCTAACAGAAACCCTAGCCCTAAACCTAGCCTTAATCCTAACCCACACACTAACCCTAAACCTAATCCTAATTCTAAACGTCAACCTAGCCCTAAAGCTAGCTATAACCCCACCCATTCCACTAAACTTAATCCTAACCCCAATGCTAATCCTAAACTTAGCCCTACCCATAGGCCTAACCCTAACACTAACTCTAGCCCTAATCCTAGCCTTAATTTAGCTTTAACCCTAACACTAACACTAAGCCTAGTCCTAAATCTAAATCTAACTTTCATCCTAGATGTTTTCCTAGTCCTAACTCTATCTTTTACCATAACATTAACACTAGCCCTAACCCTAACGCTGGATCTAACCCTAACTCTAAATCTAATCCTAACCCTAAGTTTGAACCTCACCCTAACACTAGCCATAACCCTAACACTAATTCAAAATCTAACCCTAATCCTAGCCTGGCCCTAAAACAAAACCAAGTCATTGCCCTAACTTAACCTATAGAAGTCAAGATGAAGTGAAACCTTAAAACACAAACTGTTCCTGACAGTTAAACTTGAATTGAGAAGGCCCAACCTGGGAAACATGATAATGCTAGGTAAAAGATGAATCCTGACCGGTATCAAAGAAATTTGAACAAAACGAACTCTAGCCCGAACATTAGTTCTAACCCTAGCCCTAACCCTAATCCTAAAACTAAGCCTTTTCTGTTTATAGAGCTTGATCATAAAAGTCCAAAACTTGGTATGTCTAGTAGGGAAAAGTAACAGATGAATCCTGCCCAGTATCAATAAAATCTGACCAAATATTTGGGGGAGGTGTTTCAGTACATGCCTATTTCCCCTGTTTACTCCTAAAGTGCTCTTGGATAAATGGATTTTTCATGTTTTAGCTTAAGATACTTTCACAAGGAAAAAACCAGAGCATGCCCACAGCAAAGTTATTGAGTGTGTGAAGTTTCATGCAGCTAGCACCAATCTTGTTTGATTTCCAGCTCCATTTCCATTCACATATATAGGCCATAATGCATTGAAAACCAAAGATTCCAACTGTTCCTGACACTGAACCATTGAACCTTGAAGGCCAAAACTTGAAGAGCTTACTAAGGTTGGTCAAAGATGAATCCTGTAGAGTATCGAAGTAATCCGACCAAAAAAATTTGAGCTCTTTAAATACATGTGTATTTTGCTTGCTCCTAAAGCACTCAGAAATAAGCTGTATCTTTCTACTTCAGCTTAGGGGATACTTCACAGGAAACTAACCGGATAATGCTCACTGAGAAGTGATTGAGTGTCTGAAGTTTCAAGCAGATAGCATAAACCCTTATTAATTACCAGCTTCATTTCCTTTCAACCTTATAGGGCAAAAAGAAGAAAAACATGAAAATTGAAACTGTTCCCTAGAGCAAACCATTTTACGAATAAGGCCCAAACATTAGGAGTATAGTAAAGTAGGAAAAAGGTGAATCCTGCCCAGTATCATATAATTAAAAAAAAAAAAACTAACTATAACCCTAACACTAGGTCTAAACCTAGTCCTAACACGAAGTCTAACCCTAAACCTAATCTGTTTAGAGAACATTTGATCATAGAAATTTTGAAATTTGGGAGTCTAGTGGGGCAAGCTTACAGAAGAATCATGGGCAGTTTCAAATAAATCTGACAAAATAATTGGGGGAGATCTTTCAGTACATGAATATTCTCCTTTTTTCTCCTAAAGTGTTCTCAGATAAATTTCTATTGCATGCTTCAGCTTATTACTAATTTCACAAGAAACAAACCAGAGAGTGCCCACAGAAAACTGGTTGAGTGTGTGAAGTTTCAAGCAGTTAGCATCAACCTTGTTTGATTTCCATCTCCATGTCCATTTACCCATGTAGGTCAAAATGAAGTGAATCTGTGAAATACAAACTGTTCCTGTCAACAAAGAATTGAACTGAGAAGGGCAAAGCCTGGGGAAAATAGTGAGGCTAGGTAAAAATCTATCCTGCCAGTATCAAAGAAATTTGAACAAGACAAACTCTTACCCTAACACTAGACCTAACTCTAACCATAAGACTAACCCTAACTTGTATAGAGAACCTTTGATCATAGAAGTCTCAAAGTTGTGGAGCCTAGTTGGGCAAGCTAACAGATGAATCCTGCCCAGTATCAAAGAAATCTCACCAAATGATTGGGGGAGGTAGTTCAGTACATGCATATTTTCCTGTTGTCTCCTAAAATGCTCTTGCATGAATTTGTTTTTGCATGCTTTCACAAGGATAAAACCAGAGCATTCTCACAGAGAACTGATTGAGTGTGTGAAGTTTCAAGCAGCTAGCAAAAACCCTGTTTGATTTCCAGCTCCATTTCCATTTAATCATATATGTCAAAATTAAGTGAAACCATAAAATAAAAACTGAAATACTGACAGCAAATCAGTGAACCTTGGAGGCTCAAACCTGGAGAAAATAGTGAGGCTGGGTAAAAGATAAATCCTGACTAGTATCAAAGAAATTTGAACCAAACTACTGTAAACCTAACACTAGCTCTTTGTCTATCTTTAATCCTAACCCTAAAGCCCACCCTAGCCTGTTTAGAGAACCTTTGATCATAGAAGACCCAACTAAGGGAGCCTAGTGGGACAAGCTAACAGATGAATCCTGCACATTATCAAAGAAATCTGAGCAAATAATTGGGGGAAGTGTTTTGGTACACACATATTTCATTGATTTCTCCAAAAGTGCTCTGGGATCAAGTGGCTTTGCCTGTTTTAGCTGAGGGCAACTTTCACAAAGAACAAACCAGAGAGTGCACACAGAGCACTGATTGAGTGTGTGCAGTTTAAAGCAGCTAGCACCAACCCTGTTTGATTTAATGCTCCATTTCTCTTCAACAAAATAGTTCAAAATAAAACTCTTCCTGACAGTGAACTGGCAAACCTTGACAACCCAAACTTAGGGATCCTACTAAGACTAGCAAAAGGATGAATCCTGTACAGTATCAAAGTGATCCATGTAAAAAAAAATTGAAGCTTGCTCTTAAAGTGCTCACAGAAAAAGCTTAAAATACAAACTGTTCCTGACAGCAAACAATTGAATTGAGAAGGCTCAAACCAGGGAACATTGTAAGGATAGGTAAAAGAGGAATCCTGCCCAGTATCAAAGATACACGAACAAATCTGACTCTAACCCTAACAATAGGTTTAAACCTAGCCTTTACCCTATCCATAAACCTAACTAATCTGTTTAGAGAACCTTTTATCATAGAAGTCCCAAATTAAGAAAGCCTAGTGGGGCAAGCTAATAGATGAATCTTGTATAGTATCAAAAAAATCTGACCAAATAATTCGTGGAGGTAGTACAGTTCATGCATATTTCCCTGTCTTCTCCTAAAGTGATCTCGCAAAAAGTTGCTTTGCATGCTTCAGCTTAAGTCTACTTTTATAAGGAATAATCTAGAGAATGCCCATGGAAAACTGATTGAGTGTGTGAGGTTTGAATTAGCTAGGACCAACCTTGTTGGATTACCACCTCCATTTCTATTTACATTCACAAGTCAAAATAAAATGAAAACTTAAAATACAAACTTTTCTGGAGAGCAAACCCTTGACCCAAGAGGCCCAAACCTACAGAATATAGTAAGGGTAGGTAAAAGTTGAATCCTGCCCAGTATCAAAGAAATTTTAATATAACTAAATCTAACAAAACATTAGCTTCAAACCTTGCCCTAACCTAATACTAAATCTAAACTAACCTGTTTAGAGAACCATTGATCATCATAGTCCTCAAATAAAGGAGCCCAGTGAGGCAAGCTAACAGATGAATCCTGTGCAGTATCAAAGAAATCTGACCAAATAATTGGGGGAAGTATTTCAGTAGGTGCATATTTCCCTGTTTTCTCCTAATGTACTCTTGGATAAATTATTTTTTCATGCTTCAGTTTAAGGTATTTTCACAAGGAAGACCCAGATAGTGCCCACAGAGAGCTGATTCAGTGTGTGAAGTCTCAGGCAGCTAGTACTAACTCTATTTGATTTCCAGCCCCATTTTCATTCACATCTATAGATCATAATAAAGTGAAATCTAAAAATTCAAACTCTTCCTGACAGTGAACTAGCAAACCTTGACAACCCAAACTTAGGGATCCTACTAAGACTAGCAAAAGGATGAATCCTGTACAGTATCAAAGTGATCCATGTAAAAAAAAAATGAAGCTTGCTCTTAAAGTGCTCACAGAAAAAGCTGTTTTTTTTTTTTTTTCTAATTCAGCTTTGGGCTACTACCACAAGAAACAAATGAGAGAATGTGCACTTAGAACTGATTGAGTTGTAAAGTTCCAAGTAACTAACACAAACCATGTTTGAGTCCAGCTCCATTTCCATTCACCCCTAGAGGGCAAAATGAAGTGAAACATAAAAATTAAAGCTGATCCTGAGAGCAAACCCTTTTATCCAGGAGGCCCAAACATAGGGAGTATACTAATAATAGGAAAATGATAAATCCTACCCAGTATCAAAATAGCTAAAAAAAAAACTAACTCTAACCCTAACACTAGTTCTAACTATTGCCCTAATTCTTACAATAACACCAAGTCTAACCTGTTAAGAGAATGTTTGATCATAAAGGCTTCAACCTTGGGGAGACTAGTGGGGCAAGCTTACTGATGAATCCTAAACAGTATCAAAGAAACCTGACCAAATAATTGTGGGAAGTATTTCAGTACATGAATATTGCCCTGTTTTCTCCTAAAGTGCTCTTGGATAAAGTTGTTTTACATGCTTCAGCTTATGGCTACTTTAACAAGAAAGAAAACAGAGAGTGCCCACAGACAACTGATTGAGTATGTAAAGTTTCAACCATATAGCACCAACCCTCTGATTTCCAGCTCCATTTGCATTTACCCATATAGGTCAAAATGAAGTGAGACATTAAAAACAAACTATTCCCAACAGCGAACCATTGAACAAAAGAGGCCCAAAACTGGGGCACATAGTAAGGCTAGGTAAAAGATAAATCTTCACAGTATCAAAGAAATTTGAACAAAATCAACTATAACCCTAACAGTAGCTCTAAAGCTAGCCCTAATCTTAACCATAACACTAATCCTTACCTGTTTAGAGAACCATTGGTCCTAGAAGTGCCACCCTTGCGGAGCCTAGTGAAGCAAGCTAAAAGATGAATACTGTGCAGTATCAAAGAAATCTGATCAAATTGTTGGGAGACTTACTTCAGTACATACATGTCTCTCTGTTTTCTCCTTAAGGGCTCTCAGGTACAGTTGCTTTTGCATGCTTCATCTTTGGCCTACCTTCAAAAGAAAGAAACCAGAGAGTGCCAACCAAGAACTGAGTGTGTGAAGTTTCAAGCACTTCCTGCCAACCCTGTTAGATTTTCATTCACATCAATAAGCCATAATGAAGAGAAACCTTAAAATACAAATTGTTCCTGGCAGAAAACCATTGAACTGACAAGGTCCAAACCTGTGGAGCATAGTAAGCCTAAGTAAAAGATGAATCCTGTCCAGTATCATAAAAATTTGAAGAAAACTAGGGCTGCATGGGTGTTCTTGGTGCAGATGGAAGGCTCAGCTGCACAGTTGCTCTGGGGACAGACAGCAGTCTCAACCACAGGGGCACTCTCTGTGCAGATGAAAGGCAGCACAGAACACAGAGGCTTTGCTTGTGGCGTCACCACACCGAACTCTGGACACAGAACAAGGTCACTCCAGAACCACTCACATCACCAAACATCATACATGGGTAATAGATGAAATCCATCTTGCAAAACCTTAATTGCCATCTATCGGTGGATGTGGCTACCAGCTCAGTTGTGCAGCTTATCAGATGCCATGTTTCTAACTCCCCTACCTGCAGCTGTGATAACTCAAGATTTTTTTCACAAGCATTTGGGAGGTGTAGCTATCAATGAGGAACAGAAACTGTACAGGTACCTGGTTTCCAAATCAGAGACTAAGAGTAGGGAGGCTCCAGGTAGAAGCTCAAGCCCTCTCACTCTGTCTACCTCCACCACCCTGAGCACAGAGACTCAAGCTGGAATAGAAAACTCCACCTACCGCAAGAAAAGAAGACAGAGTTCTGAGAGACGTTTTTCTTTCTTACTTTCCTTTTCTTGCTCTTCTCATCCATTCTCCTCTACCCTTCCGCCACTGGTCTTCACAACCTCAACATATGTAAAACCAAGAACTTTCCGTGAAATTGGACTTTAAGAACCAAATTTCCAGAATAGTATAATATAGAGGAATTGCATAGGCCCCACCTCACCACCCCTTTATTTGCTCTTATTTTTTTTCTCCCTTTCTTTCTTTCTTTTCTTGTTATTTTTTTTTTATTTCTCCCTCTTTCCCACTTTCAGCCAGGGCTAATGTCAAGTCTAGGGTTAATGTCAAGTCTAGGGTTATACATAGGGTAATTTTATGAATACAGATAAGGAGTTTGAACTTATACATTCTTCCATAAATTCCCCCTGTCTATTCATTAGAGTTCTTCTCCGAAGATGCTAAGTCAGATTAATCCCATACCCTCTCATCTTTCCCCTTTACATAGAATCCAACCCCTGACCCTCTGCTCCCTATACACCACCAGAAATGGTATGCTTTTTATGAAATTAATGACTATATTCTAAATAATAATTGAAGCCAACATCTGTAGACATGGAGTCTAAATATAAATGTATTTATAATGGTTAGGCTTAGGCTTCGAGTTAGGGTTTGATTTAGAGTTAGGTTTTGATATATGATTAGGGCTAGGCCTAAGGATAGGGCAAGGGTTAGGACTAGGGTTTGGGTTAGGTTTAGGATTATGGTAAGGGATAGGGTTAGAACTAGTGATAGGGATAGTATGAGAGATAGAGTTAGTCTTAGGGCTAGGGTTAGGTTTAGGGTTAGGGTTAGGGATAGGGATACATTAGGGCTAGTGTTAGTGTTAGGTTTAGGCTGTGGGTTAGGGTTAGAATTAGAGTTATGTTTAGGGTAAGGGATTGGGTTATAGCTAGGTTGAGGGCTAGGGCAAGTGTTAGTATTAGGGTTAGTGCTAGGGTTAGGGTTAAGTTTATGATTAAAGCTAGGTTTAGGGCTAGGATGAGGGCTAATGTTTGTGTTAGGGTTGGAGCTAATATTAGGGCCAGGGCTAATGTCAGGTATAGGGTTACAGTTAGGGATAGATTTAGTGTTGGGTTTATGGCTTGTTCGAGTTTAGGGGTTAGGTTTAAACTAAGGGTCAGTTTTAGAGCTAGGGTTATTATTAGGGTCAGAATCAAGGTAAGGGTTTGGGTTAGGTTAGGTTTTAGGTTTAGGGCTTGAATTATCATTGGGTTTAGGGTTAAGGTAATGAAACGGTTAGGTTTAGGGTTTAGGTGTAGTTTAGTGTAATGGATAGGGTTAGGGTTAGGCCTAGGGTTAGCATAAAGTTTCGGTTATCATTAGGGTAATGGATAGGGTTAAACCTAAGATTAGGGGTAGGGTTATGTATAGGATTAGGGCTTTTGTTTGGGTTAGGGTTACATTTACGTTTAGGGTTAAAGCTAATTTTAGGGGATGGGGAAGTGGCTCAAGAAGTAGCGTGCTCACCAGCCATGAGAGGGGCGCTGGGTTCAATCCTCAGCACCACAAACCAATAAAATAAAGATGTTGTATCCACTGAAAACAAAAAAAATATATTATTATTATTATTAAAAAATAGCTAGGTTTAGGACTCGGATTAATGCTAGGTTTTGGGTTAGGTTAGGGCTAGGGTTAAGGCTAAGGCTAATGTAAAAATTAGTGTTATGTTTAGAGCTGGTGATAGGGTCAGGGTTAGGGCTAGGTTTAGAGTTATGGTTAAGTTTACGGTTACGATGATGTTTAGAGCTAGGTTTAAAGTGTAGCATCAGAGTGAGGGTCCGGATTAAATTTTAGATTAGAGTTAGGACTAGAATTACAGATAGGATTAGGGCTAAGTGTAGGGTTAGGGTTTGGTTTAGGTTAAGTGATAGGGTTAGTGTTATGATTCGGTTTTGTTTTAGGGCTAGGTGTACAGTAAGGGCTAGTTTTAGGATTAATGTTAGAATTAAGGCTAGCATTAGTGTGAGGTTTAGGCTTAGGTTTAGGGTTAGATTTAGAGTTAGGTTTAGATCTAGGCTTTGAGGTAGTGCTAAGGATAGGGCTAGGATTAGGGCTAAGTTTAGGGCTAGGTTTAGGATGATGGTCAGGGATAGGGTTAGAACTAGGTATAAGGTTAGGAGAAAGTTTCAGTTAGTCTTAGGGCTAGGTTTAGTGTTGGGTAAAGGATAGGGCTAAATTAGGGCTGGGATTCAGACTAGGGTTAGTGTTAGTGTTAGGCATAGGTTTAGGGCTAGGGTTAGTGTTAGTTTTAGGGTTAGGGTTAGGTTTAGGTTAAGGGATGGGTTTAAAGCTATATTTGGACTAGGGTGATAATTAACATTAGGGTTATGTTTAGGGTTAGGTTTATGATTAAGGCGAGGTTTATGTATAGGATGTGGGCTAAAGTTTGTGTTAGGATTAGGACTAGGATTAGAGCTAGGGCTAATGTCAGGTCTAGGGTTACAGTTATAGAGAGTTTTAGGATTATTTATAGCTAGGTCTATTTTAAGGGTCAGGTTTCTTGTTAGGGTCAGGTTTACAGCTATGGATATTATTAGAGTAGGGGCAAGAGTTAGGATTTTTATTAGGTTAAGGTTTAGGGTTAAGGCTTGTTTTATCATTATGGTTAGGGATAGGTTAATTATAGTTTTAGGTTTAGAGTTCAGGTTACATGTAGGGTAATGGATAGGGTTAGGGTTAGGGATAGGATTAGGGTTTGGCCTAGGGTTAGCATAAGTGTTAGGTTTATCATTAGGGTAATGGGTCTGGTTAGAGCTATTGATAAGACTAGTGTTACACTTAGGATTAGGTCTAGTGTTAGGCTTAGGTTTAGGATTAGGGCTAAGTTTAGGGTTATGGTTAGCTTTAGGGTTAAAGCTTGGGTAGGGCTTGGGTTAGGGCTAGGTTTTGTGATAGGTTAGGGCTACGGCAAATATAAGAACTTGTTATGATTAGGGCTAGTTTTAGGGTTAATGATAGAGCTAAGTATAGTCTTAGGGTTAGGTTTAGGGTTAGGGTAATGTTTAGAGCTAGGGTTAGTGTTAGTGTCAGGATCAGTGTTCAGTTTAGGGTTATGGTTAATGTGAAAGCCAGAATTAGGACTAGGTTTAAGCCTAGGGGAAAGGTTAGTGCTTGGCTTTAGGCTAAGTGTTATTGTTAGGACTAGGACTAGGTTTTTCTTTATGTCTAAGACTAGAGATATGGATAGATTAGGATTAGGTTTAGGTCTAGGTCTATTGTTAGGATTAGGTTTAGGTATAAGGTTACCATTGGGACTAGTGTTAGGGTTCAGTTTAGGGTAGGTTTAGGATTAGACCTATGATTAGTGATTAGTGTTAAGTTCGAAACAAGGGTCAGGGTTAGGGTTAGGGCTTGATTATGGGTAGAGCTAGAATGAGGACTAGAGTTAGGACTAGTAATAGGGTTAGGGTTTGGGTTAGGTTAAGGATTAGGGTTAGGATTAGGATTAGCATTAGGTTTAGGGTTTGGAATAGGGTAAGGGATAGTGTTAGAGCTAGGGTTAGGGACAAGGTTATGGTTAAAGCTAGTTTTAGGGCTCAGATTAGGGCTTTTTTGTGTTAGGTTTATGGCTAGGGTTAGACCAATGGCTAATGAAAGAACTGAGGATTTGGGGGTTTGTTTTAGGAATATGTTAGGAGTTAAACCTCTGGTGTTAGGATTAGGTTTAAGGTTAGGGAGAAATTTAGAGCTAGTGTTGGTGTAAGGTTAATAGTCACCATCAGGTTTAGTTTTAGGGTTAGAGTTACTATTCAAATTAAGGCTAGGGTTACTGTAAGGGTTCGGTTTAAGGTTAGGGTTGTGTTTACAGCTAGGGGGAGTTTTAGGATATGAGTCAGAGTTAGGGTTAGTATTAAGGTTAAGGTTAGGACTCAAATTAGGGCTAGGGTTAGGTCTAGGTGTAATGTTAAGCTGTGGTTTATGTTAAGGTTTAATTTTAGGGCTATTGTTCTGTTTTGTTTTACTGCAAGGGTTAAGGTTAGGGCTAGTTTTATGATTAGCATTAGGGCTTGTGTTAATGTTAGGCTTAGGCTTAGGGTTCGGTTTAGATTTAGAGTTAGGGTTAGATCTAGGGTTAGGACTAGGAATAGGGATTAGGCAAGGGTTATGGTTAGGTTTAGGGATAGGGTTAGGGCTGGGGTTAGGATTAAGATAATGGATAGTGTTACAAGTATGGATAGGACTAGTGTGAGATTAGAGTTAGTCTTACAGCTAGGGTTAGGGTTAGGTTAGGGATAGGGTAAATTTAGGGCTATGATTAGGGCTAGGGTTAGTGTTCACCCTTGGCCTAGCATTACGGTTATGGTTAGGGTTAATTTTGGGGTAAGGAATGGAATTATAGCTAGGTTTAGAGATAGGGCAAGGTTTAGAATTAGCGTTAGGGCTATGATTAGGGCTAGGGTTATAATTAAGTCTAGGTTTGGGGCTAGGATGAGGGCTATGGTTTGTTTTAGGGTTAGGGCTATGATATCAGCTAGGGCTAATAGCAGATCTGGGGTTATGGTTAAAGATAGTTTGAGTGTTAGGTTTATGGCTACATGTAATGAAAGGGTTAGGTTTAGGGTTAGGGTCAGATTTAGAGCTAGGGTATTATTAGGGTCAAAATCTGGTTTAGAAGTTTTTGATAAGTTAAGGTTTAAAGTTAGGGCTCGAATTAGCATTATGGTTAATCTTAGTGTAAAGATAGGGTGAGGTTTAGGGTTTAGGTTTAGAATAATATATAGGTTTAGGATTAGGGATAGGGTTATATTTAGGACTAGGATTATGGTTACGGCAATGGATAGGGTTAGACCTAGGGTTATGGTTTTGATTAGGGCTAGGGTTAGGGTTATAGTTAAAACTCGAGTTAGGGCTTGTGCTTTGGCTCAATTTTGAGTTAAGTTAGTGCTAGGGTTAAGGGTGAGGCTAATGTAAGTACCAGGGTTACAATTAGGGCTAAATTTAGGGTTAGGGTTAGTGGTAGGTCTAGTGATAGGTTTAGGGTTAGGGTTAGGGTGATGCTTAGACTATGGTTAGTATTATGGTCAGAGTCAGGGTCAGTGTTAGTTCTAGTTTTCAGCTTAAAACTAGAATTAGAGCTAAGGTTGGGGTTAGGGTTAGGGTTAGGGTTAGGGTTTGGTTTAGGTTAAGGGTTAGGTTTAGGGCTATGGCTCAGTTGTTTTAGGACTAGGGTTAAAGTTAGATTTAGAATTAGGGTTAGGGTTGGGGTTGGGCTTAGGGTTAGGGTTTGACTTAGAGTTAAAATTATATCTATGTTAAGGCTAGAGCTAATGATAGGGCTAGGGTTATGGCTAGGTTTAGGGTCCCTGTAAGGGATAGGTTTAGAACTAGGGATGGGGCTAGGGTGAGATTTAGAATTAGACTTAGGACTACTGCTAGGGCTAGGGTTAGGAACATAACTAAATTAGGTGTAAGATTAGGGCTAGAGTTAGTTTGGTTTTAGGCCTAAGGTTAGGTTTAGGGTTAGGATTAAGGCTTGGTTTAGGGCTAGGATAAGGGCTGGGTTTTGTATTAAGTTTAGAGCTAGGATTAGGGCTATGCCTAATTTCAGGCCTAGGCTTACAGTTGGGGATAGCTTTAGCATTAGGGTTATGGCTAGGTCTAGTGTAAGGGTTAGGTTTAGGGTAAGGATCAGCTTTTCAGCTATGAGATTTATTAGGGTTAGGATCAGTGATAGAGTTTAGTTGAGGTTAGGGTTTAGGGTTGGTGCTTGAATTAGCTTTAGGGTGTGAGTTATGGTAATGATAGGGTTTTGTTGAGAGTTTACATTAGGTTTAAGGTAATTGATAGGGTTAGGGTTAGCGATAGGGTTAAGGGTAGGCCTAGGGTTCACATTAGGGTAAGGGTTATGTTTAGTATAATGGATAGGGTTAGAGCTAAATTTAGGTCTAGGTTTATGGTTAGGAATAGGTGTTTAATTAGGGTTAGGGTTAGGGTTAAAACTAGGGATAGGCTTAGGGTTATGTTCAGTGTAAGGTTTAGGTGGTTTTTTTAGAGAAAGAGAGAGAGGGGGGGGCAGAGAACTTTTTTTTAATATTCATTTTTTAGTTTTCGGTGGACACAACATTTTTATGTGGAGCTGAGGATTGAACCCAGCACCCCACACCTGCAAGGCAAATGCACCACCACTTGAGCCACATCCCCAGTCCCAGGATTAGGTTTTGAGCTAGGGTTAGGTCTAGATGAGGCTTAGGTTTAGGGTTATGTCTAGGTATAAGATCATAGTACTCATAGTGTTAGGGTTAGCATTAGGGCTAGGGACATCATTAGGGATACGGTTAGGGTTAGGGTAATGTGTGTGATTAGATGTAGATTTAGGGCTATGTTTAACGTTAGATTGAGGTTTATGCTTAGAGTTAGGGCTTTGGTTATGTTTAGGTTTACAGTAAGGGTTAGAGTTTGAGAAAGGGTTAGGTCTATGGAAAGTGTGAGGTTTAAGGTTAGGTCTAGGGTTAGTTTTCCAGTTAGGTTTAGGCTTAGGGTTAAGCATATTATTATCAATAAGGATAGGTTTAGTTTTAGAGTAATGGGTAAGTTTAGAGCTAGGTTTAGGGCTAGGGTTAAAGTTATGATTAGGGCTAGGGTTAGGGTTAGATTGAGCGATAGGTGTAGGTTTATATTAGTGTAATGTTTAGGCTTTGAGCTAGGGTTAGGATTAAGGCTAGGGTTAGGGCTATGGTTAGGGTTAGGGTTATGCTTAAGGCTTGGTTTAGGCCTAGGATTAGCTATAGGTTTTTTTGTTAAGTTTAGGCCTAGGGTTAGGGCTAAGGGTAATGTAAGAGCTAGGGTTATGTTGAGGGCTAGTTGTAGGGTTAGGGTTATGGCTAGGTCTAGTGTTATCTTAAATTTTTGGGTAGGGTCAGATTTAGATATAGGTTTACACTAAAGGCAGGGTCAGTGTTTGGGTTAGAGTTAGAGTTAGGGTTACAGCTACAATTAGGACTAGGTTTAGGTCTAAAGGTAGGGGTAGGGTTTGAGTTAGGTTAAGGATTATTATTAGGCCTAGGGCTAGAGTTAAGCCTAGATTTAGGATTTGGTTTAGGTCTAGGGCTGGTGTTAGGTTTTGGTCTAGGGTTAGGGTCAGTTATAGACCTAGGGTTAGTGTTAGGGTCAGAATAAGTGTCAGGGTTTCTGTTAGGGTTTGGGATAGTGTTACAGCTAGAATGAGGTCTAGAGTTAGGACTATTAATAGGGTTAGGGTTTTGGTTAGCCTTAGAATTAGAGTTAGGTCTAGAGTTACCATTAGATTTAGTTTTTTTTTTTTTTTTTTGGTTAAGGGATAGGCTTAGAGCTAGGGTTAGGGCTTGAGTTAGAGTTAGGTTTAGGGTTAAATATAGGTTTAGAGCTCGGATGAGGGCTAGTTTTTGTTTTATGGTGAGAGCTTATTTTGAGCACTAGCTAATGTAAGAGCTAGGGTTACAATTAGGGTTAATGTTAGGGTTAGGGTTAGGGGTAGGGGTAGGTCTAGTGTTAGGTTTAGGCTTAAGATTAGGTTTAGATTTAGAGTTATGGTAAGATCTAGGGTTAGGGCTATGGCTAGGGTTAGGGCTAAGGTTAGGGCTATTATGAGGGTTACGGTAATGTATAGGGTTATAAATAGAAATAGGGCTAGGTTGTGAGATAGAGTTAGTTTTAGGTCTAGGTTTAGGGGTAGAGTTACGGTTAGGGTTCAAATAGGGCTAGGGTTACTGCTACAATTAATGTTAGGATAAGGCCTATGGTTAGGGCTAGAGTTAGGGTTTGTTTTAGGGGAAGGAATGGGGTTATATTCCTAGGTTCAGGGCAAGGGGAGGGTTAAAATTAAGGATAGGGCTAGGGTGAAGGTTCAGGTTAGGATTGAGTATAGGTTTAGGGCTAGGATGAGGGCTAGGGTTTGTGTTAGTGTTTGGGTTAGGATTAGGGCTAGGACTGATGTCAGGTCTAGGGTTATGGTTAGGGATATTGTTAGGGATGGGTTTAGGACTAGGTCTAGTGTAAGGGTTAGTTTTAGGGTAGGTCAGGTTTAGAGCAAAATTATTATTAGGGTCAGAGTCTGGGTTAGAGTTCGGTTTGGATTAAGGTTTAAGTTTAGGGCTCAAATTAGCATTAGGGTTAGGGTTAGGGTTAGAGTAATGAATAGAGATAGGTTTATATTTCAGGTTAGGTTTAGAATAATGTATAAGGTTAGTGTTAGTGATAAAGTTAGGGTTAGGCCTAGGGTTAGCATTTGGTTTAGGCTTATGTTTAGAGTAATGGATAGGTTTAGTGCTAGTGTTAGGACTTAGGTTAAGGTTAGGATTAGGTGCAGGGTTTTGGGTGCTCCTAGGGTTAGTGTTAGGGTTAGGTTTAGGATAAGTGTTAGGGTTTGAACTAGGGTTAGCGCTAGGGTGAGGTTTAGATTTAGAGTTACGGCTATGGTTAGGGTTAGGGTTAGGTCTAGGGTTAGCATTAGGTTTAGGGTTATGTTTAAGGTAATGGATAAATTTAGAGCTAGGATTTGGGCTATGGTTACAGTTAGGTTTAGGGATAGGGTTAGGGTTAGGGTTACGGTTAGAGTTAGGTTTATGTTTAGGGTAAGTGTTAGACTTTGAGCTAGGATTAGGGCTAGCTAAAGCATTAGGTTTAGGTTTTGCGCTAGGGTTAGTGTTAGGGTTATGCTTAGGTCTAGGTTTAGGGCATGTATTAGGACTAGGTTTTGTGTGAGTTATATGGCTAGTGTTAGGGCTATGCGTAATGTAAAAGCTATAATTATGGTTATGACTAGTTTTATGGGTTAGGGTTTTAGATATGTCTAGTGTGAGGTTTAAGTTTTGGTTAGGATAAGGTTTAGACCTAGGGTTTCTGTTAGGGTAAGCGTCACTGTTCGAGTTAGCATTGGGTTTATGGTTAGGGCCAGAATTAGAACTAGGTTTAGGTCTAGGGGTATGGTTAATCTTTGTGTTAGGTTAACGGTTATTTTAGGGATAGGGCTAGGTTTTTGTTTAGGACTGGGGCTAGAATTATGGCTACATTTAGAATTAAGTTTAGGTCTAGTGCTATTGTTATGGTTAGGTTTCGTATAGATTTACTAGTAGGGCTAGTGTTAGGGTTAAGTTTACTGTTAAGGTCAGGCTTAGACCTAGGTTTAGTGTTAGGGTCAGAATAAGGGTCAATGTTAGGCTTAGGCTTCAGGTTAGGTTAGAGATAGAATAAAGGCTTGGTTTAGGGATAGAACTAGGGTGAGTGTTTGGCTTAGTTTAAGGAATAGGTTTAGAGCTAGAATTTGGGTTAGATTTAGGGTTATGCTTAGTGTTAGGATTGTAGTTAAAGCTAGGTTTAGGGCTCAGATTAGAGCTAGGTTTTGTGTTAGGGTTAGGGCTATGGCTAATGTAAGAAGTAGCTTTATGGTTAGGGATAGTTTAGGGTTAGGATTAGGGTAGGTCTAGTGTTTGGTTTAGGTTTAGGGTTAGGGTGATATTTAGAGCTAGGGTTAGTTTTAGGGTCAGAGTCAGGGTCAGTATTAGTCACAGGGATAGGTTTAGGACTAGATGTAGCGTTAGGATTTGGTTTAAGTTAAGGATTAGAATCAGGGCTATAGCTCAGTTTTTTTTTTTTTTGTGTGTGTGTGTGTGTGGGCTATGGCTAGGGTTAGGAGTGTTTTTCAAATTAAAATTAGGGTTAGGGCTACTGTTAGGGTGAGGTTTAGGTTTAGAGTTAGGGTTAGATTTAGAATTATGGTTAGTTCTAGGTTTAGGGCTAGGTCTAGGGTTAGGACTAAGGTTACGGCTAGTGTTAGGGTTAGGCAATAGATAAGGTTGGTAATAGAAATAGGTCTAGGGCTAGAGTTAGTTTTAGTCTTAGGGCTAGGGTTAGAGTTAGGGTTACAGTTAGCAATAAATTAGGGCTAGAATTAGAGCTATGTTTAGTATTAGGATTAGGCCTAGGGTTAGGACTAGGGTTAGTGTTAGTGACAGTGTTAGGGTTAGGGTTAGGGTAAGGGAGGTGTATATATCTAGGTTCAGAACTAGGGTGAGAGTTGAAAATAGGGATTGGGGTAGGGTTAGGATTTAGGTTAGGATTAAGCCTAGGTTTAGTTATAGAATGAGGGCTAGGTTTTGTGTTAGGTTTAGGGCAAGAATTAGGTAGAGTGCTAATGTTAGGTCTAGGGTTACTGTTAAGGATACTCTTAGGGTTAGTTTATGGCTAGGTCTACTTCAAGGGTGAGGTTTAGTGTAACGGTCAGGTTTAGAGCTAGGTGTGTTATTAGAGTCAGTGTCTTTTTCAGAGTTTGGGTTAGGTTTTGGTTTAGTTTTAGGGCTCGAATTAGCATTAGGGTTAGAGTAATTGATAAGGTTATGTTTAATGTTCAGGTTAGGTTAGGGTAATGGATAAGGTTAGTGTTAGAGATAGGTTTCGGATTAGGCCTAAATGGATAGGGTTAGATTTAGGTTTATGACTAGAGTTAGTGTTGGGTTTAGTAAAACTGTTAGGGTTTGAGCTAGGATTAGGACTACAGCAAGGGTTAAGTTTACGGTTAGGTCTAGTGTTAAGTTTACACTTAGGGTTAAAGTATGTTTAGGGTTAGGACTACAGTTAAGTTTACAGTTAGGGTTAGAGTAGGTTTAGGGTTAGGGCTAGTGTTATCATGACCTTTATGGTTAGGGTTAGTGTAATGGGTAGAGTTAGAGGTATGTTTAGAGCTATGTTTGGTTTACGCTTATGTTTAGGGTAATGGATAGGTTTAGGGCTAGGGTTATGGTTAGGATTAGGGCTAGGGTTAGGGTTAGCTTTAGGCCTAGGGTTAGTGTTAAGGTTAGGTTTAGGGTAAGTGTTAGTGTTTGAGCTATGTTCCGGGCTAGGGTGACGGTTAGGCTTAGTGTCAGGTCTAGGTTTAGAATTAGGGTGAAGTTTAGGGCTAGGGTTAGCATTAGGGTTAGGGTTATGTTTAGGGTAATAGATAGGGTTAGAGCTAGAGTTAGGGCTAGGATCATTGTTAGGATTAAATCTAGGATTAGGTTTAGGGTTAGGGAGAGTTTTAGGGTTAGTGTTAGGTTTAGGGTAATGGTTAAGGCTATGGTTAGAGTTAGGGTTAAAACGAGGTGTAGGGCTAAGTTTAGGGCTAGGCTTTGGGTTAGGTTAGGGCTAGGATTAGGGCTATGGCTAATGTAAGAACTACAGTTATGATTAGGGCTACATTTAGGGTTATGGTTAGGGCTAGTTCTAGTTTTAGGATTAGGTATACTTTTAGAGTGATGTTAGAACTAGGGCTAGTGTAGAGTCAGAGTCAGGCTCAAGGTTAGATTTAGGGTTAGGTTAGGAATGTAATTAGGGCTAAGGTTAGGGCTAGGTGCAGGGTTAGGTTTTGGTTTAGGTTAAGATTTAGGGCTAGGGCTATGGCTCAGTTTTGTTTTAGTGCTTGAACTAGATTCCTGCTAGTTTTAGAATTAGTGTTAGTCTTAGGGCTAGTGTTAGTGTGAGGTTTAGGCTTAGTGTTAGGGTTGGACTTAGAGTTATGCTTCATTCTAGGGTAAGGGCTAGGGGTGGTGTTAGGGCTAAGGTTAGGGCAAGTGTTAGAGTTATGGTAAGAAGTAGGGTTAGATCTAGGAATAGGCCTAGCTTGAGAGTTATACTTAGTCTTAGTGATAGTGGTAGGGTTAGGGCTAGGATCCGGTCTAGGATTAGTGTAATGGTTAATCTAGAGTTAGATTTAAGATTAGATTTGGGGGAAGTGATGGGGTTATAGCAAGGTTCAGAACTAGGGCAAGGGATAAAATTAGGGATAGGGCTAGAGTTAGGGTTCAGAAAAATATAAATGCTAGGTTTAAGGCCAGCATGAGGGCTAGCATTTGTGTTAGGGTTTTGGAAAGAATTAGGGCTAGGGCTAATATCAGATCTAGGGTTATAGTTAGGGATAGTTTTTGGGTAAGGTTTATGACTAGGTCTAGTGTCAGAGTTAGGTTTAGAATGAGGTTCAAGTTGAGAGCTAGGGGTATTAAAATAGTAGGGTCAGGTTTGGGGTTTGGGTTAGGTTGAGGTTTAGGGTTACGGCTCAAATTATCATTAGGTTTGAGTTAGGGTAATGGTAATGGATAAGGTTAGGTTTAGGCTTCAGATTAGGTTTAGGGCTCAGGTTAGGTTTTGGATAATGAATAAGGTTATGGTTAGGCCTAGGGTTAGCATTAGGTTTAATGATATCATCAGGGTAATGGATAGGGTTAGAGCTAGGGTTAGGGCTAGGGTTATGTTTAGGATTAGGGCTAGAGTTAGGGTTAGAGTTAGGGATAAGGCTAGGGTTAGAATTAGGGTTATCATTAGGGTTAAGGTAATGGACAGATTTAGATGTTGTGTTAGTGTTAGGGTTAGGATTAGGTTTAGGACTAGGGTTAGTGTTAAGTTTAGCATAATTGTTAGAGTTTGAGCCTTGGTTAGGACTATGGCAAAGGTTAGGTTTATGTTTAGGTCTAGGGTTAGGTTTACAGTTAGGGTTAGAGTAGGTTTAAGGTTAGGGCTAGAGTTGTTATGATGTTTACGGTTAGAGTTAGGGTAATGGGTGGAGAGCTAAAGTTAAGTCCAGTTTTAAGTTTAGGATTAGGGCTAGTGTTAGGGTAAGGGTTAGGCTTATCATTTTCTTATGGTTAGTTTAAGTGTAAAGGTTAGGGATTGAGTAAGTGTTAGGGCTGCATTGAGGCTTCAGGTTAGAATCAGGACTAGGATAGAGTTAGGGTTAGGGTAGGGTTAGGGCTAGCTTTAGCATTATGTTTAGGCTTATGGTTAGGGTAATGGATAGAGTTAGAGCTAGGGATTTGGCTATGGTTATGGTTAGGATTAGGGCTAGGATTGGGGTTAGGGTTTGGGCTAGGGATAGGTTCAGGGTAAGGGCTAGTGTTTGAGCTAGTGTTAGTGCTAGGGCTACATCGAGGATTAGTTTCAGCGTTAGGTCTAGGGAAAGGATTATGGTAGGCTTAGGGTTAGGGTTAGTGTTAGGGCTAGGGTTATCAATAGGTTTAGGTTAAGGGTTAGGTTTATGATATGGTTAGATGTAGGTTTAAGTTTAAGGTTAGATTTAGTTTTAGGGTTAATGTTAAGGCTATGGTTATTTTTAGGTTTCTGGTATGGGTTATGGTTTGAGCTAGGGTTAGGGCTATAGTGAGTTTTAGTTTTAGGGTTAGGTATATTGTTAGTTTTCTGGTTGGGTGTAGTGTTACGGTTAGGTTTACACCTAGGGTTATCAATACAATTAGGTGTAGGGTAGGTAATATGTAGGTTTAGAGCTAGGTTTAGGGTTAGGGTTAAGTTTAGGGTTAGGGCAATGATTAGGGTGTAGAGTAAGGTATAGGTATAAGTTTATATTTATGGTAAGGGTTAGGCTTTGAGTAAGGTTTAAGACTAAGTCTAGCGTTAGGTTTAGGGCTATAGTTAGGGTTAGGGTTACGCTTAGGGCTAGATTTAGGCCTAGAATTTGCTCTAGGTTTTGTGTTAGGTTAAGGCATAGAGTTAGGGCTATGAGTAATGTAAGAGCTAGGATTATGATTAGGGCTAGTTGTAGGGTTAGGGTTATGGCTATGTCAAGTGTTAGGTTTAGGTTTTTGGTTAGGGTCAGGTTTAGTGATAGGTTTAGTGTTAAAGGCAGAATCAGTGTTTAGGTTAGAGTTAGAGTTAAGATTAAAGCCAGAATTGGGACTAAGTTTATGTCTAGGAGCAGGGTTAGTCTTTGCATTAAGTTAAGGGTTATTGTTAGGGCTAAGGCTAGGTTTTTGTTTAGGTGTAGGGCTAGAGTTTAAGGCTATATTTAGGATTAGGTTTAAGTCTAGGGCTAGTGATAGGGTGTGGTTTAGGTATAAGTTTACTGGTAGGGCTAGTGCTATGGTTTGGTCTAGCATTAGGGTCAGGTATAGACCTAGGCTAGTGTTATGGTCAGAATAAGGGTCAGGGTTAGGGTAAAGGTGTGGGATAGGGTTAGAGCTAGAATGAGGGCTAGGGTTAGGACTACTAATCTGGTGAGAGTTTTGATTAGCCTGAGGATTAGGGATAGGTCTATGGTTACTATTAGGGTTAGGGTTTTGCTTAGGGTTAGGTATAGTGTTAGATCTACTGTTAGGGTAGGTTTAGGTTTAGGGTTAGTGTTAAAGCTGGGTGTAGGTTTCGGATTAGGGCTAGTTTTTGTGTTAGTGTTAGGACTAGAGTTAGGGCAACAGGTAATGTAAGAACCAGGGTTAAAATTAGAGTTAGCTTTAGGGTTAGGGTTGGGGGTAATTCTAATGTTAGTGTTAGATTTAAGGTTAGGGTGATATGTAGAGCTGGAGTTATTTTTAGGATAGGAGTCAGGGTCAGGTTTAGTTTTAGGGTTTGAGTTAGGACTGAAATTAGGGCTAGGTTTACTGTCAGGGTTCGGTTTAAGGTTAGTGACATGTTTAGAGCTATGGTGAGTGTTAGGATATGAGTCAGGGTAAGGGTTTGTTTTAAGGTTAGTGTTAGGACACAATTAGTGCTAGGATTAGTTCCTGTAGTGGTTTATGGTTTGTTTTAAAATAAGGTTTAGGATTAGTTTTATTGCTCAGTTTTGTTTTAGTCCTACGGTTAGGGTTAGGGAAAGTTTTACAATTAGAATTAGGGTTGCACCTAGTGTTAGTGTTAGGCTTAGACTTAGTGTTAGGGTTACATTTATAGTTAGGTTTAGATATAGGATTAGGCTACAATTAAGGATAGGGAAAGGGTAAGGGCCAGGGTTAGAGTTATGTTAAGGGTTAGGGTTAGAACTAGGTATAGGACTAGTGTGAGAGTTAGAGTTAGTGATAGGACTAAAATTAGAGTTAGGGTTTGGGATAGGTTTAAATTAGGGCTAGGATTAGGGCTAGGGTTACTGTTCAGCTTAGGCCTAGCAATAAGTATACGGTTAGGTTTAAGTTTAGGATAAAGAATGGCTTTATAGATAGGTTTAGATGTAGAGTGAGGGTTAGAGTTAGGATTAGGTCTAGAGTTGGGGTTAGGGTTATGATTAAGGCTAGGTTTAGGGCTAGGATGAGGGCTAGTGTTTGTTTTAGATTCAGGGCTAAGATTAGTGCTATGGCTAATATCAGGTCCAGGGTTATGGTTAAAGATAGTTTTAGGGTTAGGCTTATGGCTACATGTAGTGTAAACGTTAGGTTAAGGGTAGGGTCAGGTTTAGAGCTCAGGGAATTTTTAGGGCTAGGATTTCACTTAGGTAAGGATTTATGTTTACAGCTCAAATTAGATTTAGGGTTAGGGTTAGGGTATATTTAAGGTTTTTTTTTTTAAGGTTCAGGTTTGTTTTAGGGTAATTGATATGGTTAGCATTAATGATAGGGCTAGGGTTAGCCTTAGGGTTAGCATTAGGTAATGGTTATGGTTAGGGTAATTGATAGCCTTAGAGCTTAGGTTAGAACTAGAGTTATGGTTAGGAATATGCCTTGAGTTAGGGTTAGAGTTAGGGATAGAACTAGGGTTAGGCTTATGTTTAGGGTTATGTTTAGCATAATGCTTAGTGTTTGAGCTAGGGTTACCGGTACGTTTAGGGTTAGGTCTAGGGATAGAATTATGGTAGGTTTAGGGTTAGGGTTAGAGTTAGGGCTAAAGTTATCATTAACGTTAGGGTTAGGGTTAAGGTAACAGATAGGATTAGGTTAGGTTTAGATTTTTGATTTAGAGTTAGAATTAATTATAGGATTAGGATTTGAGCTATGGTTATGTTTATGTTTATGGTTAGGTTTATGGTTTGAGCTAGATTTAGGGCTATGCTGAGTGTTAATTTTAGGGTTATATCTATGGTTAATTTTCCAGTTAGGGTTAGGTTTAACATTAGGGTTAGGGCTAGGATTATCAATAAGGTTAGCTTTAGGGTTAGTGTAATGGGTAGGTTTAGTGCTAAGTTTTGGGGTAGGTTAAGTTTAGGATTTGGGCTAGGTTTAGGGTGAGAGTTAGGGATAGGTCTAGGTTTATGTTTAGGGTAAGGGCTAACCTTTGAGCTCTCTTAGGACTAAGGCAAGGGATAGGGTTAGGTATAGGGCTAGTGTTAGAGTTAGGGTTATGATTAGGGCTAGGTTTAGGCCTAAAATTAGCACTATGTTTAGTGTTAGGCTTAGGCCTATTGTTAGGGCTATGGGTAATGTAAGATCAAGGGTAATGATTAGGGCTAGTTTTAGGGTTAGGGTTGTGGCTGGATTTAGAATTAGGTTTAGATTTTGGTTAGATTCAGGTTTAGAAGTAGGTTTAGTGTTAAGGGCAGGGTCAATGTTTGTCTTAGAGTTAAAGTTTGCACTAAAGCTCAGAATTAGGACTAGGTTTAGGTCTAGGGGTAGAGCTCATGTTTGGGTTAGGTAAAGGTTTTTGTTAGAACTAGGGCTAGGATTTTGTTTAGGAGTAGAGCTAGAGTTAAGGCTAGATTTAGGATTAGGTTTACGTCCAGAGCTAGTGGTGGGGTTAGGTTTAGGTATAAGGTTACAAGTAAGGCTAGTGTTAGGGTTTGGTTTAGTGTTAGGGTTTATGTTAGGGTTTGGTTTAGGTTTAGGGTTTATGTTATGGTCAGAATAAGGGTCAGGGTTAGGGTTAGGTTTTGAGATAACTTTAGAGCTAGAATGAGATTGAGGGTTAGGACTATTAATGCGGTTAGGATTTGGTTAGAGTAAGGATTAGGGATAGGTCTAGGGTTACCATTAGGTTTAAGGTTTTGTCAAGATAAGGGATAGGGTTAGCGCTAAGGTTAGGTTTGTGGTTAGGGTTAAAGTTAGGTTTAGGGCTCAGATTAGGGCAAGATTTTGTGTGAGGTTTAAGACTAAGGATAGGGCAATTCCTAATATAATAACTAGGGTTACAATTAGGGTTACTTTTAGGGTTAGGGTTAGGGGTAGGTCAATTGTTAGGGTTAGGTTTAAGTTTAGGGTGATATTTATACCTAGGTTTAGTTTTAGGATATCAGTCAGTTCAAAGTTAGTTTCAGCGTTATGGTTAGGACTCGATTTAGGGCTGGGGTTACTGTTCATGTTCAGTTTAACTTTTGGGTAGTGTTTAGAGCTAGGATGAGTGTTAGGATATGAGTCAGGTTCAGGGTTATTTTTAAGGTTATAATTACGACTCAAATTAGGACTAGGATTACATCTAGGTGTAGTGCTAGTGTTTCGTTTAAGTTAAGGTTAGTGTTAGGCCTGTTGCTCGGTTTTATTTTAGTGTTATGTTTAGAGTTAGGGCTAGTTTTATGATTAGCTTTAGGGTTAGGGCTAGGGTTATGGTTAAGTTTAGGATTAAGGATAGATTTAAGGCTAGGATTAGGGCTAGGCTTGTGTTAGGTTTAGGGCAAAAATTAGGGCTTGGGCTAATATCAGGTCTATGTTTATAGTTAGGTATATATTTAGGGCTAGGTCAAATTGAATTGTTACATTTAGGGAAAGGGTCAGATTAAGAGCTGGAGTATTATTAGGTTCAGGGTCAGGCTTCGGGTTTGGGTTAGGTTAAGTTTTAGGGTTAAGGATCAAATTAGCATTAAGGTTAGAATTAGGGTTAGGGTTATGGATAGTGTTAGGTTTAGGGTTCAGGTTAATTTTAAGGTAATGGATATGGTAAGTGTTTGTGATAGGTTTAGGGTTAGGCCTAGGGTTAGCATTGGGGTTATGGTTATCATTGGGGTAATTTATAGGGTTAGACCTAGGGTAGGGCTAGAATTATGGTTAGGATTAGGGCTAGAGTTAAGGTTGGGGTGTTAGTGTTAGGCTTAGGCTAAGGGTTAGGGTTACATTTGGAATTAGGGTTTGATCTAGGGTTAGGGCTAGAACTAAGGATAGGACAAGGGTTATGGGTAAGGTTAGGGTTATGGTATGGGATAGGGTTTCAACTAGGGATAGGGCTAGAGTTAGTCTTAGGGCTAGGGTTAGGGTTATTGTTAGAGATGGGGCTAAATTATGGCTAGGATTAGGGCTAGGTTTAGTGTTTAGTTTAAGCCTAGCATTAGGGTTAGGGTAAAGTTTATGGGTATGGTTAGGTTAGAATTTAGAGTTAGAGTTTAGTTTTAGAGTTAGTACAAAGTTTACTTTAAGGGATGTCTTTATAGCAAAGTTTAGAGGTAGGGTGAGGGTTAGAATTAGGGTTAGTACAGTTGTTAGGGTTAGGGTTATGATTAAAGCTAGGTTTCAGGGTAGGATGAGGGCTAGGGTTTTTTTTTTTTTTTTTTTTTTTTTTTTTTAGTTTTAGGGCAATGATTAGTACTAGGGCTAATTTCAGGTCCAAAATTATGGTTAAAGATAGTTTTAGGTTTAGGATTATGGATATGTCTATTGTAAGGGTTAGGTTATGGTTAGCGTCAGGTTTAGAGATAGGAGTATTATTAGGGTCAAGTTCTGGGTTAGGATTTGGGATGGGTTAAGGTTTAAATTAGGGCTCGCATTAGCATTAGTGTTATGGTTATGGTTATGGTAATGGATAGAGTTAGAGATCAGTTTAGGGCTAAGTTATGGTTATGATTAGGACTAATGTAGGTTTAGGGTTAGTGTTAAAACTAGGTTTAGGGCTTAGATTAGGGCTAAGCTTTTGGGTTAAGAGAGTGCTAGGTTTAGGGTTATGGCTAATGTAAGTACTAGGGTTATGATTATGACAAATTTTAGTGTTTTAGGGCTATGTTTAGTGTTAGGTTTAGGTTTAAAGTTAAAGTGATATTTAGACCTCAGGTTAGTGTTATGGTCAGAGTAAGGGTCAGGGTTAATTTCAGGGTTTGGCTTAAAACTAGAATTAGGGCTGGGTTTAGAGCTAGGTGTAGGTTTATGGCTTTGATTAGGTTAAGGGTTAGGGTTAGTGCTTTGGCTCAGTTTGGATTTAAGGCTAGTGTTAGGGTTAGGGCAATTTTTAGATTAGTTTTAGGATTAGTGCTAGTCTTAGAATTAGGTTTAGGCTTCGGTTCAGAGTTAGATTTAGAGTTAGGTTTTTATCTAAGGTTAG
This sequence comes from Marmota monax, assembly GCF_021218885.2. Lineage (NCBI taxonomy): Eukaryota > Metazoa > Chordata > Mammalia > Rodentia > Sciuridae > Marmota > Marmota monax. The sequence continues at coordinate 50,943 of NW_026692774.1, forward strand.
TGCTAGGGCTAAGGATAGGGCAAGGGTTAGGAGTAGGATTTGGGATAGGCTTAGGGTTATGTGAAGAGATGGGATCAGTACGAGTGAAAGGGCCAGTGTGACAGAGTGATTCTTAGGGCTAGGGTTAGGTTTACGATTAGGGATAGGGCTACATTATGGCTAGGGTTAGTTTTAGGGCTAGTGTTAGGGCTAGTTTTAGAATTAGCATAGGGTTAGGGCTAGTTTTAGGCTTAGGTATAGATTTAGGTTTAGATTTAAGTTAGGTTTTTATCTAGTATTAAAGCTAGGGCTAAGGATAGGGCAACGGTGACGACAAGGGTTAGAGTTAGAGTTAGGGTTATGTTTAGGGAAAGGGATGTGGTTTTGGCTAGGTTTAGGGCTAGGACAAGGGTTAGTATTAGTATTAGGGCTGGAGTTTGGGTTAGGGTTATGATTAAGGCTAGGTTTATGGCTAGTATGAGGTTTAGGTTTGTGTTAGGTTTAGGGATAGTATTAGGGTAGGGCTAATGGCAGGTCGAGGGTTATAGTTAGGGCTAGATTTAGTGTTAGGTTTATGGCTTGGTCCAGTATAAGGGTTAGGTTTAGGGTAAGACTCAGGTTTATATCTAGGTTTATTTTTAGTGTCAGGGTCATGGTTAGGGTTTGGGTTAGGTTAGGGTTTAGGTTTAGGGTAATGACAGGGTTAGTGTTAGGGTTTAGTTTTGGTTTAGTGTAATGGATAGGGTTAGGGTTAGGCCTAGGGTTAGCTTAAGGGTTTGGGTTATTTTTTGGGTAATGGATAGCTTTAGACCTAAGGTTAGGCCTAGGGTTATGTATAGGATTAGGGCTAGTTTGGGGGTTAGGTTTAGGTTTAAGTTTATTGTTAAAGCTAGGTTTAGGACTCGGATTAAGGATAGATTTTGGCTTAGGTTAGGGCTAGAGTTAAGGCTACGGCTAATCTATGGAGTAGAGTTATAATTAGTGCTAGTTATAGGGTTAGGTTTAAGGCTAGGTTTAGTGTTACGTTGAGGTTTACAGTGATAATGATGTTTACATCCAAGTAAGTGTTAGGGTAAGAGTCAGGGTCAGTGTTATTTTTCGGCTTAGGGTTAGGATTAGAATTAGGGATATGTTTAGGGCTAGGTGTAGGGTTATGATTTGGTTTAGGTTAAGGATTAGGGTTATGGCTATTGCTCAGTTTTATTTTATGGCTAGGGCTAGGGTTAAGGCTAGATTTTGGATTAGCGTTAGTGTTGGGGCTAGTGTTAGGTTTAGGTTTAGGTTTAGGATTAGGGTTAAATTTAGAGTTAGGTTTAGATCTAGGGTTATGGGCAGGGCTATGAATAGGACTAGGGTTACACAAAGGGTTACGGCTAGGATTAGGGTTCCAGTAAGGGATAGGATTAGAACTAGGGTTAGGGTTAGGTTTAGAGTTAGAGTTAGTCTCTGGGCTAGGGTTAGGTTTAGCGTTAAAGATAGGGCTAAATTAAGGCTAAGATTAGGGCTAGGGTTAGTGTTAGGTTTAGTCTGAGGCTTCGGGTTAGGGATAAAATTAAGGCTATGCTTAGGGCTAGCATACGGGCTAGGGTTTTTGTTAGGGTTAGGGCTAAGATTATGACTAGGATTAATATCATGTCTAGGGTTAAGATTAGGAATAGTTTTAGGGTTTGGTTTATGGCTAAGTCTAATGTAAGGTTTAGGTAGGGTAAGAGTCAGGTTGAGAGCTAGGGGAATTATTAGGGTCACTATCAGTGTTAGGTTTTGGTTTAGGTTTGAGGTTATGGTTAGGGCTCAAATTAGCATTAGGGTTAGGGTTAGTGTAATGACTGGGTTAGGTTTAGGATTTAGGTTAGGTTTAGGTTAATTGATAGGTTTGCAGAAAGTGCTAGGGTTATGGTTAAGCCTAGGTTTAGCATTATAGTAAGGGTCATGTTTATGGTAATGGATAGTGTTAGATTTAAGGTTAGGGCTAGGGTTATGGTTATGATTATATCTTGTGTTAGGGTTAAGATGAGGGTTAGAACTAGGATTATGATTAGGGTTATATTTAGCCTAAGGCTTAGGTTCTTAGCTATGTGTAGGACTAGGCTGAGAGTTAGGTTCAGAGTTAGGTCTATGGATAGGATTATGGTAAATTTTGGGTTAGGGTTGGGGTTGGCATTAGATCTAGGTTTAGTATTAGTGCCAGAATAATGGTCAGGGTTAGGGTTAGGTTTTGGGATAGTGTTAGAGCTAAGATGAGGGTTCGGCTTTGTACTATTAATAGGATTAAAGTTTTGGTTGTTCTAAGGATTAAAGATAATTCCAGGGTTACTCTTAAGTCTAGGGTTTCACTTAGGGTAAGGGATTGATTTAGATCTAGGCTAGGGCTATGGTTAGGGTTAGAGTTAGAGTTAAATCTAAGTTTAGGGCTCAGTTTAGGGCTAGGTTTTGTGTTAAGGTTAGGCCTAGGATTAGGGCAATGGCTAATGTAAGAACTTGGGTTACCATTAGGGTTAGTTTTAGGGGTAGGTTGAGTGCTAGGGTTAGGTTTAAGGTTTGGGTGATATTTATAGCTATGGTTCTTGTTAGGATAGGATTCAGGGTCAGCATTAGTTTTACAGTTAGCATTAAGACTTGAATTAGGGCGATTGTTAATATTAGTGTTTGGTTTGAGTTTAGGGCGGGGTTTAGAGCTAGGGTGAGTGTTAGGATATGAGTCAGGGTCAGGATTAGTTTAAAGTGAGACTTATGACAAGAATTAGGGCTAAGTTTAGGTCTAGGTGTAGTGTTATGGTTTGGTTTAAGTTAAGATTTAGGGTTAGGGCTATTGCTTGGTTTTGGTTAACTGCTAGGTTTAGGATTAGGCCAATTTTATGATTATCCATTAGGGTTAGGGCTAGTGTTAGTGTTAGGCTTAGCCTTAGATTTAGAGTTAGGCTTAGGGCTGGGACTAACTTTATGGCAAGTGTTAGGGCTAGGGTTAGGTTTACAGTAGTGAATAGGGATAGAATTAGGGATAGAGCTAGGCAAAAGTTAGAGTTAGTCTTAGGGCTAGGGTTAGGGTAGGGTTAGAGATAGAGCTAAATTAGGGCTAGGATTAGGGCTGGGTTTTGTGTTTATCTTAAGCCTAGGGTTAGGGTTAGAGTTAGGTTTAAATTTTGGGAAAGATATGACATTATAGCTAGGTTTAGAGTTAGGGTGAGTGATAGAATTAGGGTTAGGTGTAGGGCTAGATTTATGGTTATAATTAAGGCTAGGTTTAGGGCTAGGATGAGAGCTGAGTTAGGGCTAGGATTAGGACTTCGCTTATTTCAGGTCCATAATTATTGTTAAAGATAGTTTTAGGGTTAGGTTTATGGCTATATCTAGGCTAAGGGTTAGGTGTTAGGTTATGGTCAAGTTTAGAGCTAGGGGTATTATTAGGGTCATGGTCTAGTTTAGGGTTTGGGATAGGTTAAGATTTAAAGTTTGGGCTTGAATTAGTGTTAGGCTTAGTGTTAGGGTAATGATAGTGTTAGGTTTTGGATTCAGGTTAGATTCAGGGTAGTGGAAGGGTTAGGATTCGGGATAGGGTTAGGTTTATGCCTAGGGTTATCATTATGGTTATGGTTATGGTAGTGGATAGAGTTAGAGATCAGTTTAAGGATAGCATTATGGTTATAATTAGGTCTAGTGTTAGGGTTAGGTTTAAAGCTAGGTTTAGGGCTTGGATTAGGGCTGGGTTTTCAGTTATGTTAGGGCTATGGTTAGGGTTACAGCTAATGTAAGTCCTAGGTTTACAATTAGGACTACTTTTAGGGTTTTAGTGCTGGTTTTATTGTTAGGGTAATTTTTCGTGTTAGGGTAATGTTTAGAGCTAGAAGTGTTAGGGTCAGTGTCAGATTCAGGGTTAGTTTTAGTGTTCAGTTTCCAACTCATATTAGGGCTAGGTTTAGGTCTAGATGTAAGGTTAGGGTTTGGTTTAGGTTAATGGTTAGGGTTAGAGCTATGGCTTGGTTTTATTTTAGGGCTAGGGTTAGGGCTAGTTTTAGGATTAGTGTCATGGTTTGGGCTAGTGTTAGGATTAGGCTTAGGCTTCCGGTTAGTTTTGCCAAAGGTTAGTGCTAGGGCTAAAGATAGGGCAAGGGTGAGCACTAGGATTAGGGCTAGGGTTAGGGTTATGGTAAGGTATAGGGTTAGAACGAGTGATGGGGCTAGTGTGATAGTTAGAGTTAGGTCTCAGTGCTAGGGTTAGGGTTAGTTTGAGGGGTAGGGCTAAATTATGGCTAGAGTTATGTTAGGGCTAGGGTTAAGGCTGGTTTTAGGATTAGCATTAGGTTTAGGGCTAATTTTAGTTTTAGGTTTAGGCATCAAGTTAAGTTTAGATTTAGAATTAGGTTTCAATCTAGGGTTAGCGTTAGGGCTTAGGATAAGGCAAGGTTTACCACTAGGGTTAGGGTTAGAGTTAGGGTTTAGTTTAGGGTAAGGGATGTGGTTATAGCTAGGTTTAGGGCAAGGGCGAGGGTTAGTATTATGGTTAGAACTAGTGTTAGGGTTAGGGTTATGATTAAGGCTATGTTTAGGGCTAGAATGAGGATTAGGATTTTTTTAAGGATTTGGGAGAGCATTAGGGTAGACTAATGTCAGGTCTAGGGTTACAGTTAGGGATAGATTTAGTGTTAGGTTTATGCTTGGTACAGTATAAGGGTTAGGTTTTTGGTTAGGGTAAGTTTTAGATCTAGGTTTATTTTAGAAGGTCAGGGACAGGATTAGGTTTAGCTTACGTTAGTGTTTAGGTGCAGGGCTCGAATTAGTGTTAGATTTAGGGTTAGGGTAATAACAGGGTTAGGTTTAGGTTTTAGGCTTGGTTTAGTGTAATGGATAGTGTTAGGCTTAGGCATAGGGTTATTGTAAGGGTTAGGGTTTTCTTTAAGGTAATGGATAGGGTTAGCCCTAAGCTAAGAGCTAGGGTTATGTGTAGGATTAAGGCTACTTTTGGGGTTAGGGTTAGGTTTAAGTTTAGCATTAAAGCTAGGTTTAGGACTCGGATTAAGGCTAGGTTTTTGGTTAGGTTAGGGCTAGGGTTAAGGCTACCACTAGGGTATGAAGTAGGTTTATGATTACAGCTAGTTATATGGTTGAAGTTAAGTCTAAGTCTAGTGTTAAGGTTAGGTTTATGGTGATGATGGTGTTTAGAGCCAGGGTTAGTCTTAGGGTCAGAGTCAGGGTCAGAGTTAGTCTTCGGGTTAGGGTTAGACTATAATTAGGGATAGGGTTAGGGCTAGGTGTAGGGTTACAATTTGGTTTAGGTTAAGGTTTAAGGTTAGGGCTCTGACTCGGTTTTGTTTTAGGGATAAGGGAAGGGTATGGGTTGCTTTAAGATTAGTCTTAGGTTTAGGGCTAGTGTAAGTGAGAGGTTTAGGCTTAGGTTAAGAGTTACGTTACGGTTAGGAGTAGGATTATGGATAGATTTAGTTTTAGGATTAGGGTTAGATTTAGAGTTAGGTTTAGTTCTAGGTTTTGAGATAGGGCTAAGCATAGGGCTAGGGTTGAGCTACAATTAGGGCTAGGTGTGTAGTGATGATAAGGGATAAGGTTAGAACTAGGTATAGGACTAGTGTGAGAATAGAGTTAGTCTTAGGAATAGGGTTAGGGTTAGGGATAGGGCTAAATTAGGGCTTGGATTAGTGCTAGGGTTAGGGCTAGGGTTAGTTTTAGGTTTAGGGTTAGGGTTAGGTTTAGGGTAAGGGATGGGGATATAGCTAGTTTTAGTACTAGGGTGAGGATTAGGATTAAGGTTAGGGTTCATTTTAGGGTTAGGGTTATGATTAAGGCGAGGTTTATGGTTAGGATGTGGGCTAAGTTTTTTATTAGCTTTAGGGCTAGGATTAGAGCTAGGGCTAATGTCAGGTCTAGAACAAGTGTAATGATTAGGACTAGTTTTAAGGTTAATGTTAGGTCTAGGTGTAGTTTTAGAATTAGTTTTATGCTTAAGATGAAGTTTAGAGCTAGGGTTAATGTTAGTGTCAGGGACAGTGTTTGGGTAGGGTAATGGTTAGGGTTAAAGCCAGAATTAGGACTAAGGTTAGTTCTAAAGGTAGGATTAGAGTTTGGGTTAGGTTAAGTGTTATTGTTAAGGGTAGGTCTGGTTTGTCTTTAGATCTAGGGCTAGATATGGCTATATGTAGGATTAGGTTTAGATCTAGGGCTAGTGTTAGGGTTAGGTTTAGGTATAAGGTTACAAGTAGGGCTTGTGTTAGGGTTTAGTTTAGGATTAAGTTTAGATTTAGAACTAAGATTACTGTTAGGGTCGGAATAATGGTCAGGGATAGGGTTAGTATTTTGTTTATGGCTAGATCTAGAATGATGGCTAGGTTTAGGACTAGTTATAGAGTTAGAGTTTTCAGTAGGCTAAGGATTAGTGGTAAGAATATGGTTAGCATTAGGGTGAGGGTTTCACTGTGGGTAAGGGATAAGGTTAGAGCTAGGGTTAGGACTAGGGTTAGGGTTATATTTAGGGTTAAAGCTTGTGTTAGGGCTTAGATTAGGGCTAGTTTTGTATTTTGGTTACTGCTAGTGTTATGGTTACCACTATTTTAAGAATTACGGTTATGATTAGGGTTAGTTTTAGGGTTAGGTTTAGGGATAGGTCTAGTGATAGGGTTAGGTTTAAGGTTATGTTGATGTTTAGAGCTAGGTTTACTGTTTGAATAAGAGTCAGGGTCATGGTTAGGTTCAGGGTTAGGGTTAGGTTTCAAATTAGATCTAGTTTTAGGGCTGGTGTAGTGTTAGAGTTTGGTCTAGGGTAAGAGTTTCTGTTAGGGGTATGGCTTGGATTTGTTTTAGGGCTAGGGCTAGTGTTAGGGCTAATTTTAGCATTCAGGGTTAGGCTGAGGCATTGATTTAGTGTTAGTTTTAGAGATAGGTTTTGATCTAGAGTTAGTGCTAGGGCTAAGGATACTACTAGGGTTATGACTAGGCTTAGGGCTTGGGTTAGGAATAGGTCAGGTTTACTTCTAGGGTTAGGGTTAGGACCCAAATGAGGGCTACGTTTAGGAATAGGTGTAGGGTTAAGGCTTGATTTAGGTTAAGTGTTAGGGTTACGGTTATGACTTGATTTTATTTTAGGGCTAGGGTACTGTTAGGGCTAGTTTTCCAATTAGCATTAGAGTTAGGGCTAGTGTTAGAGTGAGCTTTAGGCTTAATGTTAGTGTTAGATCCAGATTTAGGGCTAGGGTGAAGGTTAGTGCTAGGGTTGGGGGTAGGGATATGGATAGGGTTTAGGTTATGGTAAGGGATAGGTTTAGAACTAGGGATAGGGCTAGGGTGACAGTTAGAGTTAGTCTTCGTGGGGGGGGCTAGATTAAAGCTATGGTCAGTGGTAGGTTTAGGCCTAGGTTTAGGGCTAGGGTTAGGGTTAGCATTAGAGTTAGGGAAAGGTATGATGTTACAGCTACATTTAGGGCTAGGCCAAAGCATAAAATTAGGGTTAGGGCTAGGGTTAATATTAGGGTTAAGATTAAGGCTAGGCTTAGAGATAGGATTAGGGCTAGGATTTGTGTTAGGTTTAGGACTAGGATTAGGGATAGCACTAATGTCATGTCTAGGGTTATGGTTAGGGATAGTTTTAGGGTAAGTATTATGGCCAGGTCTATTGTAAGTGTTAGGTTGAAAGTTAGGGTCAGGTTTACAGCTAAGGGTATTATTAGGGTCAGAGTCAGTGTTAGAGTATGGGTTAGGTTAAGGTTTAGGCTTAGGGCCCAAATTAGCACAGGGTTAGTGTTAAGGTAATGGATATAGTTAGGTTTAGGGTTAAGTTTAGATTTAGAATACTGGACAGGTTTAGGTTAAGGATGGGGTTAGGTTAAGGCCTAGGGATAGAATTCAGTTAAGGCTATGGTTAGGGTAATAGATTGGATTAGAGCTAAGTTAGAACTAGGGTTTTGGTTAGGTTAGGGTTATGGTTAGGTTAGGGTTATGGTTAGGGTTAGGCCTAGGGTTAGAATTCAGTTAGGGTTATGGTTAGCATAATGGATAAGTTTAGAGCTAGGGATATGGCTAGGATTATGGTTAGGATTGGGCTATGATTTGGGTTAGATTTCAGGTTAGGACAAGGTTTAGGTTTATGGTTAGGTTTAGGTTAAGTGTTAGGGCTAGGGTTAGGGTTAGATCTAGGGTTAAAGCTAGGGTTAGGGCTCTGATTAGGTCTAGGATTTGAGTTAGGTTGGCACTATTTAGGACTACAGCTAATGTTAGAACTAGGGTTATGATTAGGGCTAGTATTAGGTCTAGCATTAAGTCTAAATCTAGTGTGTAGATTAGGTTTAAGTTTAGGGTGATGATTAGAGATAGGGTTAATGTTACTGTCAGAGTCAGGATCAGTGTTACTGATAAGAGTTAGGGATAGACTCAAATTAGGGCTAGGGTTAAGGCTAGGTGTAGGGTTAAGGTTTGTATAAGGGTTAGGGTAAGAATTAGGGATAGGTCTAATATTAAGTCTAAGATTATGATTTGGTTAGGGTTAGGGTTAGGACTTTGACACAGTTTTGTTTTACAGCTAGGGCTACTTTTAGCATTAACAATAGTGTTTGGGCTAGTGGTATGGTGAGGTTTAGGTTTAGATTCATTGTTATGATTAGATCTAGGTTTTGGACTATGACTAGGTTTAGGGCTAAGGTTAGGGCTAGTTTTAGGGTTATGGTAATGGATACAGTTAGAACAAGAAATAGGGCTGGGGCGAGAGGTAATGTTAGTCTTAGGCCTAGGGTTAGGGTTAGGTTGAGGGTTAGGGCTAAATTAGAGCCAGATTTAGAGCTATGGCTAGTGTTAGGGGTAGGCCAAAGTTTTGGATTAGAGTTAGGTAAAGGGATGGGGTTATAGCTAGGTTTAGGGCTAGGGTGAGGGTTAGAATTAGGGTTAGGTCTATGGTTAGGATTAAGGCTATGTGTAGTGCTAGGATGAGGGTTTGTGTTAGGGCAAGGGCTAGGATTAGAAATAGGGTTAATGTCAGGTCTAGATTCATGGTTAGTGTTAGTTTTAGGGTTAGATTATGGCTAGGTCTAGTGTAAGGGTTAGGTTTAGGGTAAGGGTCAGGCTTAAACTAGGTGTATTATTAGTGTCAGGGTCTGGGTAGGGTTTGGTTTAGGTTAAATTTTTGGCTTAACGATTGAATTAACTATGGGGTTAAGGTTATGGATAGGGTAATGGATAGCATTGGGTTTAGGGTTCAGGTTCGATTTAGAGTAATGGATAAGGTTAGTCTTAGCAATAGGGTTAGCATTAGGCCTAGTGTTAGCATTTGAGTTAGGCTCATCTTTAGGGTAATGGATAGTGTTAGAGCTAAGGTTAGGGCCAGGGATAAGGTTACAATTAGGGATAGGGTTAGGGTTAGGCCAAGGATTAGTGTCAGGGATAGTTTTAGAGTAAGTATTAGCATTTGAGCTAGGGTTAAGTCTTGGGAGAGGGTTAGGATTAGAGTCAGGGCTAGGGTTAGAGTTAGGGTTGGTTATGTTTAGGGTAAGGGTTAGAGTTTGAGCTAGATTTAGGGCTGGGGTGAGCATAGGATTAGCCTTAGGCCTAGGGTTATGGTTAGGGTTATGGTTACAGATAGGTTTAGGGCTACATACGGGCTAGGTTTTGTGTGAGGTTTGGGGCTAACATTAGGGCTATGGGAAATATAAGAGCTAGGGATAAGTTTATGGCCTGTTTTAGGGTCAAGATTATGGATATGTCTAGTGTTAGGTTAGGTTTTGGGTTAGGATAAGGTTTAGAGCTAGAGTTTGTTTTAGTTTAAGTGTTATTGTTCAGGGTTTTGTTAGATTTAGGGTGAGTGCCAGAATTATGACTAGCCTTTGGTCTAGGGATAGGGTTAGTTTTTATATTAGATTAACGGTTATTTTTAGGGGTAGTGCTAGGTTTTTGTGTAGGGCTAGGGCTAGATTTATAACTCTATTTAGGATTAGGATGGTCTAGTGCTAGTGTTCCTGTTAGTTTTAGGTATAGGTTTAGTGGTAGGGGTAGTGTTAGGGTTTGGTTTAGTGTAAGGGTCCGGTTTAGACTTAGGGTTAGTGTTAGAGTCAGAATAAGTGTCAGGGTTAAGGTTAGGTTTAGAACTAGAATGAGAGCTAGGATAGGACTAGTAATAGAGTTAGGGTTTGGGGTAGGCTAAGGATTAAGTTTAGGACTAGGGTTGCATTAGGATGAGAGTTTGGCTTAGGGAAAAGGATAGGGTTTTAGGTAGGGTTAAGGTTAGGGTTAGGTTTAGGACTAGAGTTAGGGTTAGGGGTAGAGTTAAAAAATATGGTTAGGTCTCAGATTCTGGCTAGGATTTGTGTTCTCATTAGGGCTATGGCTAATGAAAGAATTAGGTTTCCCTTTAGGGTTATTTCTAGTGTTAGCATTAGGGCAATATTTAGAGCTAGGGTTAGTGTTAGAGGCCAAGTCAAGGTCAAGGTTATTTATAGGGTTAGGGTCAGGGTAAGGACTCAAATTAGGGCAAGGTTTAGGGCTAGGTGTAACTTTAGGGTTTGGTTTAGTTTAAGGGTTAGGGTTATGGCTGGGTTTTGTTTTAGGTTTGGGGTAGATTTTGGGCTAGTTTTCCAATTAGCTTTAGGGTTAGGGCGAGTGTTAAGGTGAGGTTTCTGCTTAATTTTCGTTTTAGATCCAGGTTTAAGCCTTCAGTGGAGGTTAGGGCTAAGTTTGCGGCTAGACATATTGGGTTATGGTAAGGGATAGGTTTAGAACTAGAGCTAGGGCTAGGGCGAGAGTTAGAGTTAGTCTTAGGGATAGCGATAGGATTAGGTTAATGTTAGGGCTAAATTAGGGCCAGGATTAGTGCTAGGGTTAGTGTTAGATTTAGACCTAGGTTTAGGGCTATGGTTAGGGTTAGCATTAGAGTTAGGTTAAGGTATGATGTTACAGCTATGTTTAGTGCTAGGACAAGGGATTAAATTAGAGTTAGGGCTAGGATTAAGATCAGGGCTAGGATTAAGGCTAGGCTTATAACTATGATTAGGGCTCAGGATAGGGCTAATGTCAGGTCTAGGTTAAAGGTGAGGCTAGGGTTAGTGATAGGTCTATGGCTCAGTTTTGTTTTACAATAGGCCTAGTGTTAGGGCTAGTTTTATGATTAGCAATAGTGATAGGGCTAGTGGTAGGCTGAAGTTTAGGCTTAGATTTATTGTTATGATTACATCTAGGTTTAGGGCTATGGCTAGGGTTAGTGCTAAGGTTAGGGCTAGTGTTAGGATTATGGTAATGAATAGGGTTAGAACTAGAAATAGAACTATGGTGAGAGTTTGAGCTAGTCTTTGGGCTAGGGTTAGGGGTAGGTTTAGACTTAGGGCTAAATTAGGGCTAGTATTAGTGCTATGGTTAGTGTTAGGGTTAGGCATAGATTTAGGGTTAGTGTTAGTGTTAGGATTAAGATTAGGTTTTGGTTTAGGGGAAGGGATAGGGTTATAGCTAGCTTTAGGGCTACGGCAAGGGTTAGAATTAGGGTTAGGGCTAAGGTTAGTGTTTAGTTTAGGATTAAGATTAGGTTTAGGGCTAGGCTGAGGGTTTGTGTTAGTGCTATGGCTAGGATTAGGGCAAGGGCTAATGTCATGTCTAGATTTATGTTAGTATTAGTTTTAGTGTTAAGTTATTGTTGTGTCTAGTATAAGGGTTAGGTTTAGGGTAGGGGTCAGGATTAGAGCTAGGTGTATTATTAGGGTCAGTGTCCAGTTAGGATTTGGTTTAGGTTAAGATATAAGGTTATTGCTTGAATTAGCAGTGGGTTAGGGTAATGGATAAAATTAGGTTTATGGTTCCGGTTAGGTTTAGAGTAATGTATAGGTTTAGTTTTAGAAATTGGGTTATCTTTAGGTCTATGGTAAGCATTTGGGTTAGGCTTATCTTTAGGGTAATGAATAGGGTTAGAGCTAAGGTTAAGGCTATGGTTAAGGTTAGGATTAGGTTTAGGGTTAGAGTTAGGCCTAGGGTTAACGTTAGGGTGAGGTTTATGCTAAGTGTAGGCATTTGAGCTGGGTTTAGGGTGAGGCTGAATGTTAGGGTTTGAGTCAGGGCTAGGGTAAGGTTTAGGGTTAGGGTTATATTTAGACTAAGGATTAGAGTTTGAGCTAGGGTTAGGGCTAGGGTGAGGGTTTGCATTACGGTTCGGTCTAAGGTTATGGTTATGGTTAACGGATAGGGTTAGACGTACGGATAGCGTTAGAATTAGAGTCAGGGCTCGAATTACGGCTAGGATTTGTGTTAGCATTAGGGCTATGGCTAATGAAAGAACTAGTTTTCTGATTAGGTCTAGTTCTATAGTTAGTGTTAGGGCAATGTTTAGAGCTAGGGGTACTGTTAGGGTCCGATTCAGAGTCAGGGTTATTTCTATGGTTAGGGTTAGGTCTCAAATTAGGGCTAAGTGTAGGGCTAGGTATAAGGTTTGTATTTGGTTTAGGTGGGTTAGGATTATGGCTGGATTTTGTTTTAGGGCTAGGGTAGGTTTATGGCTAGCTTTCCAATTAGCATTAGGTTTAGAGCTAGTGTTAGGGTGAGGTTTGGGGTTAAGGTTAGGGTTTACAACCAGCTTTAGGGCTAGGGTGATGGTTAGAGTTAGGGTTGGGGATAGGGATAGGGCTAGTGATTGGGTTATGATAAGGGATAGGTTTTGAACTAGGGATAGTGATAGGGCGAGAGTTAGAGTTAGTCTTAGTGCTAGGGCTAGGGTTAGGTTTAGGATTAGGGTTAAATTAGGGCTAGGATTAACCCTAGAGTTAGTTTCAGGTTTTGGCCTAGAGTTAGGCCTAGGGTTAGGGTTAGCACTTGGTTTACGGTAAGGTATGATGTTACAGCTACATTTTGAGCTAGGGACTGGATAAAATTAGGGTTAGGGCTCTGGATAAGTTTAGGATTAGGATTAAGGCTAGACATAGGGTTTAGGACTAGGATTAGGGGTAGGATTTGTGTTAGGATTAGAGCTAGGATTAGCTCTAGGGCTAATGTCAGTTCTAGGGTTATGGTTAGGGATAATTTCAGGTTTGGGTTTATGGCCAGATCTATTGTAAGGGTTACATTGAGGGTTTGGGTCAGATTTACAGCTAGGGGTATTATTAGGGTCAGAGTCAGAATAAGGTAGGGTCAGGTTAAGGTTTAATGTTAGGGCTAAAATTAGCATTACGGATAGGGTAATGGATATGGTTAGGTTTCAGGTTCAGGTTAGGTTTAGTATAATTGACAGGGTAAGGGTAAGCATAGGGTTAGGGTTAGGCCTAGGGATAGAATTTGATTAAACATATGGTTCAGGTAATGGATAGGATTAGAGCTACAGTTAGGACTAGGATTATGGTTAGGTTAGGGCTAGGGTTAGGGTTAGGCCTGGGGTTAGAATTTGTTTAGGGTTATGATTAAGGTAATGGATAAAATTTCATCATAGGTTTAGGACTAGTGTTTTGGTTAGTAATAGGGCTATGGTTTGGTTTAGGTTTCGGGTTAGGACAAGGTTTAGGTTTAGGGTTAGGTTTAGGTTAAGTTTTAGGGTTAGGGATAGAGCTATGATTGAAACTAGGGTTAGGGCTGAGATTAGGGCTAGGTTTTGGGTTAGGTTAGGGCCAGTGTAGGACTACGGCTAATGTAAAATCTAGGGTTATGATTAGGGCTAGTATTAGGGTAAGCATTAGGACTAGGTCTAGTGTTTACATTAGGTTTAGGTTTAGGGGGATGATTAGAGATAGGGTTAGTGTTAGGGTCACAGTTAAGATGAGTGTTACTTTTAGGATTAGGGATAAGACTCAAATCAGGGCGAGGGTTAAGGCTAGGTGTAGGATTAGAGTTTGTGTTAGGATTAGAGTAAGAATTAGGGGTAGGGCTAATATCAGGTCTAGGGTTACAATTAGGTTGGGGTTAGGATTGGGATATGGCTCAGTTTTGTTTTAGAGCTAGGGCTAGTGTTAATGCTAGTTTTGGGATTAGCGATAGTGTTAGGTCTAGTAGTAAGGTGAGGTTTAATCTTATGTTAATTGTTATGGTTAGATATAGGTTTAGGTATAGGGCTATGGTTAGGGCTAAGGTTAGTGGTAGTGTTACAGTTATGCTAACAGACAGCATTAGAACTAGAAATAGGGCTATGGTGAGAGAGTTAGTCTTAGGGCTAGAGTTAGGGGTGGGTTTAAGGTTAGGGCTAAATTAGGGCTAGGTTTAGTGCTAGGGTTAGTGTTAAAGTTAGGGCTAGGGTTACTGTTAGTGTTAGTGTAGGGATAGGGTTAGGTTTAGGGAAAGGGATGGGGTTATAGCTAGGTTTAAGGATAGGGCGAGAGTTAGAATTAGGGTTAGGGCTAGGTTGGGGCTCGGGTTATGATTAAGGCTAGCTTTATGGCTAGGTTTGAGGGTTTTGTTAGGGCTAGTGCTAGGATTAGGGATAGGACTAATATCAGGTCTAGGGTTATGGTTAGGGATAGATTTAGGGTTAGATTATAGCTAGGACTAGTGCAAGGGTTATGTTTAGTGTAAGGGTCAGGTTTAGAGCTATGTGTATTATTAGGGTCAGGGTCCAAGTAGGGTTTGGTTTGTTTAAGGTTTAGGGTTAAGGGTTGAATTAGCATTAGGGTTAGAGTTAGGGTTAGAGTTAGGGTAACGGATAGATTTAGGTTTTGGGTTCAGGTTAAGTTTAGAATAATGGATAGGGTTAGTATTAGTGATAGGGTTAGCGTTAGGCCTAGGGTTAGCATTTGAGTTAGGCTTATCTTTAGGATAATGGCTAAGGTTTGAGCTAAGATAAGTGCAGGGTTAAGGTTAGGATTAGGGCTAGAGTTTGGTTTAGGCCTAGGGTTATGAGAGGATTAGGTTCAATGTAAGTGTTAGTGTATGTTCTATGGTTAGTGCTAGGGCGATGGTTAGGGTTACAGTCAGGGCTAGGGTTACGGTTAGGGTTATGATTAGGCCTAGTTTTAGGGTTAGAATAAGGCTAGGTTTGTGTGATGTTTATGGGAGCAGTAGGGCTATCAGTTAGGGTTAGGGTTGGGGTTAGGGTTGGAGTTAGGGCCAGAATTAGGACTAGTGTTGGGTCTAGAGATAGGGTTAGATATTGGGTCAGGTTATATTTAGGATTAGGTTTTGTCTAGTGATAGTGTTATGGTTAGGTTTAGGTACCGGTTTACTGGTAGGAGTAGGGGTAGGTTGCGGTTTAGGGTTAGTGTGAGGTTTAGTTCTAGGGATAGTGTTAGAGTCAGAATAAGGGTCAGGGTTTGGGTTAGAGTTACATCTAGAATGAGGGCTTGGGTTATGATTAGTAATAGATTTGGGGATTGTTTTAGGCTAAGGATTAGGATTAGGACTGGGTAAATTTAGGGTGAGGGTTTGTCTTAGGGAAAGAGATAGGTTTAGAGGTAGGATAGGGTTAGGGATGGGTTTAGTGCTATGGTTATGGTTAGGGTTAGTTTTAGGGTTAAACCTAGGGTTAGAGCTTGGGTTAGCACTAGGATTTGTGTTAGCTTTAGGGCTACACCTAATAAAAGAACTTGTTTTCTGATAAGGGCTAGTTCTAGGGTTAGCGTTAAGGCAATGTATAGAGTTAGGGTTAGTGTTAGGATTTGAGTCAGGGTCAGGGTTATTTCTAGGTTTAGGTTTATCACTCAAATAATGGAAAGGTTTAGGGCTAGGTTTAGGGTTAGTGTTCGGTTTAAGTTAAGGGTTAGGGGTAGGGTTATGGCTAAGTTTTGTTTTAGTGCTAGGGTAGGGTTAGGGCTAGTTTTCCAATTAGCATTAGGGTCAGAGATAGTATTAGGGTGAGTTTCAGGCTTAAGGTTAGGGTTAGATCCACGTTTAGGACTAGGGTGAAGGTTAGGGCTAAGGTTGGGGCTAGGGATAGGGCTAGAGTTTGAGTTATGGTAAAAAATAGGTTTATTATTAGGGGTAGGGCTATGGTGTGAGAGTTAGTCTTAGAGCTAGGGATAGGGTTAGTTTTAGGGTTAGGAGTAAATTAGGGCTAGGATTAGTGCTAGGGTTAGTGTTAGGTTTAGGCCTAGGTTTAGTGCTAGGGTTAGGGTAAGGTCTGATGTTACAGCTACGGTTTGGCCTAGGTCAAGGGATAAACTTAGGGATAGGGCTAGGGTTAAGGTTATGGGTAGGATTAAGGCTATTCTTAGTGCTAGGATTAGGACTAGGTTTGTGTTAAGTTTAGGACTTGGATTAGGGCTAGGGCTAACGTCAAGTCTAGGGTTATTTTTAGGGATAGTTTTAGGGTTAGGTTTATAGCCAGATCTATTGTAAGGGTTAGGTTGAGTTTTAGGGTCAGTTTACAGCTAGGGTATTATTAGGGTCGGAATCAGAATTAGTGTATATGTTAGGTTATGGATAGGGTTAGGGCTCAAATAAACATTAGGGTGAGTTTTGGGTTTAGGGTAGTGGATACAGTTAGGTTTAGGGTTCAGTTTAAGTTTAGGGTAATGGACAGCCTTAGGATTAGGGATAGTGTTAAGGTTAGGCCTAGGGATGGAATTCAGTTAGGGTTATGTTTAGGGTAATGGATAGGATTAGAGCTACAGTTAGGGCTAGGGTTATGGTTAGGTTAGGGCCATGGTAACAGTTAGGCCTAGGGTTGAAATTTGGTTAGGTTATGGTTAGGGTAATAAATAAGATTAGAGCTAGGGTTAGGGCTAAGGTTATGGTTAGGATTAGGGCCATGGTTTGGGTTAGGTCAAGGTTTAGTTTTTTGGTTAGGTTTAGGTTAAGTGTTAGGGCTAGTTTTGGGGTTAGGGATAGGCTTAAATCTAGGGTTAGGGCTCAGATTAGGGTTAGCTTTTGGGTTAGGTTAGGGATAAGGTAGGACTACGGCTTTTGTAAGAACTGGAGTTCAGATTAGGGTTAGTTTTAGAGTAAGCATTAGGTCTATGTCTAGTGTTTAGATTAGGTTTAGGTTTAGGCAGATGATTAGCGATAGGGTTAGTGTTAGGATCAGAGTCAGGATCAATGTTACTGATCAGGGTTAGGGATAGGACTCAAATTAGGGTTAGGGTTATGGCTAGGTGTAGAGTTAGGGTTTGAGTTAGGGTTAGGGTAAGAATTAGGGATAGAGCTAATGTCAGGTCTAGCGTTAGTATTAGGCTAGGTTTGGGTTAGGGCTATGGCTCAGTTTTGTTTTAGAGCCAGGGTTAGGGCTAGTTTTAGGATTAGCGAGAGTGTTAGGGCTAGTCATAGGGTGAGGTTCAGGCTTAGATTTATTGTTATGGTTAGATCTAGGTTTAGGGCTAGGGCCTGCATTAGGGTTAAGGTTAGTGCTAGTGATAGGGTTAGGGTAAATACTAGGGTTAGAACTAAAACTAGGACTGGGGTGCTATTAGAGTTATTCTTTGGGCTAGGGTTAGGGTAGGTTTAGGTTTAGGAGTAAATTAGGGCTAGGACTAGCACTTGGTTTAATGTTAGGCTTAAACCTAGGGTTAGGGCTAGGATTATGGTTAGTATTAGTGTTATGGTTAGGGTTAGATTTAGCAGAAGGGATTGGGTTGTAGCTAGGTTTAGAGTTAGGTTTCGGGTTAGAATTTGATTTATGGCTAGGGTTAGGGTTTGGGTTAGGATTAAGGCTAGGTTTAGTGCCAGGATGAGGGAATGTGTTAGGCCAATTCTAAGATTAGGGCTAGGGCTAATGTTAGGTCTGGGTTCATAGTAAGTGGTAGTTTTATGGTTAGGTTTTGGAAAGGTCTAGTGTAAGTGTTAGGTTTAGGATAAGGGTAAGGTTTAGAGCTAGATGTTTTATTAGGGTCAGGGTCTGGGTATGGTTTGGTTTAGGTTAAGGTTTAGGGTTAAGGCTTGTATTAGTGTTAGGGTTCAGTTTAGCATTAGGGGAAGGGATAGGGTTAGGTTTAGGATTCAGATAAAGTTTAGAGTAATGGATATGGTTGTTGTTAGCAATAGGGTTAGCATTAGGCCTAGGATTAGCATTGGGTTTAGGCTTATCTTTAGGGTAATTGATAGGGTTAGAGCTAAGGTTAGGGTGAGAGTTAAGGTTAAGTTTATGGCTAAGGTTAGGGTTAGGCCTAGGGTCAGTGTCAGGTTTAGGTTTAGGGTAAGTATTAAGGTTTGAGCTAGGGTTAGGTCTAGGATGAAGGTTAGGATTAGAGTCAGGGCTAGGGTTAGGGTTAGTATAATGTTAAGGGAAAGAGAGTTGGAGCTAGGTTTAGGACTAGGGTGTGGTTAGGGTTAGAGTTAGGTCTAGAGTTACAGTTAGGGTTATTATTAGGGCTAGGTTTAGGGCTAGGATAAGGGCTAGGTTTGTTTGATGTTTATGGCTAGTGTTAGGGCTATGGGTAATGTAAGAGCTCGGATTATGGTTATGGCTAATTTTAGGGTTAGAATTATGGATAAGTCTAGTGTTAGGGTTAGGTTTTGGGTTAGGATAAGGTTTAGAGCTAGGGTTTGTTTTTGGATAAGCATGAGTGTTTAGGTTAGGGTTAGGGCCAGAATTAAGAATAGTGTTGGGTCTAGGGATAGGGTTAGTCTTTGTGTTAGGTTAAGGGTTATTGTTAGGGCTAGCTCAAGATTTTTGTTGAGGTCAAAGGCTAGATTTATGACTCTATTTAGGACTAGGTTTGGTCTAGTGCTGGTGTTACTGTTAGGATTAGGTATAGGTTTACTGGTAACGGTAGAGTTAGGGTCCGGTTTAGGGTTAGTGTCAGTTTTAGATCTAGTGTTAGGTTCAGAATAAAGGTCAGTTTTGGGTTAAGGCTAGAGCTAGAATGAGGCCTAGGGTTAGAACGAGTAATAATAGAGTTAGGGTTTGAGATAGGCTAAGGATTAGTATTAGGACTAGGGTAGCATTAGGGTGAGGGTTGGCTTAGGGTAAGGGATAGGATTGTTGGTAGGGTTAGGATTAGGGATAGGGTTAGGGCTAGGGCTAAGCTTAGGGTTAGTCTTAGAGTTAAACCTAGGGTTAGTGCTTGGATTAGTGCTAGGATATGTGTTAGCATTAGGGCTACGGCTAATGAAAGAAAGTGGTTTCTGATTAGGGCTAGTTCTTGGTTTAGCATTAAGGCAATGTTTAGAGCTAGAGTTGGTGTTAAGGTCTGAATCAGAGTCAGGGTCATTTCTAGAGTTAGGATTAGGACTCAAATTAGGGCTAGGTTTAGGGCTAGGTGTCGGGTTAGGGTTTGGTTTAGGTTAAAAGTTAGGGTTAGGGTTATGGCTTGGTTTTGTTTCAGGGCTAGGGTAAAGTTAAGTCTAGTTTTCAACTTAGCATTGGTGTTAGGGCTAGTGTTAGGGTGAGAGTTAGGCTTAAGGTTAGGTTTAGATCCAGATTTAGGGATAGGGCAAAGGTTAGGTCTAAGGGTGAGGCTAGGGATAGGGCTAGGCTTTGGGTTATGGTAAGGGATAGGTTTAGAACAAGGGATAGGGATAAGATGAGATTGAGAGTTAGTCTTAGGGATAGGGATAGGGTTAGGTTTAGTGTTATGGCTAAATTAGGGCCAGGATTATTGCTAGGGTTAGTGTTAGGTTTAGGCCTAGGTTTAGGGCTACGGTTAGGGTTAGTGTTAGGGTTAGGGTAAGGTATGATATTACATCTATGTTTAGTGCTAGGACAAGGGATAAAATTAGGGTTAGGGCTATAGTTAAGATCAGGGTTAGGATTAAGGCTAGGCTTAGAATTAAGATTAGGGCTAGGGATACGGCTAATGTCAGGTCTAGGGTTAAGGTTAAGCTAGGGTTAGTGATAGGTCTATGGATCAATTTTGCTTTAGAACTAGGCCTAGAGTTACGGCTAGTTTTATGATTGTTGATAGTTTTAGGGCTATTGGTAGGAAGAAATTTGGGCTTAGATTTATTATGGTTAGATCTAGGTTTACAGCTATGGCTAGGGTTAGGGCTAAGGTTAGGGATAGTGTTAGGATTATGGTAATAAATAGGGTTAGAACTAGAAATAGGGCTAGGGTGAGAATTCGAGTTAGCCTTTGGGCTAGTTTTAGGGGTAGGTTAAGGGTTAGGGCTAAATTAGGGCTAGGATTAGTGCTAGAGTTAGTGTTAGGATTAGGCCTAGGGTTAGGGTTAGTGTTAGGTTTAGGATTAGAATAATGTTGAGGTTTAGGGGATGGGATAGGATTATAGCTAGCTTTAGGGCTATGGTGAGGGTTAGAATTAGAGTTAGGGCTAAGTTTAGGTTTTGGGTTAAAATTAAGGCTAGGTTTAGGGCTAGGCTGAGGGTTTGTGTTACTGGTAGAGCTAGGATTAGGGCTAGGGCTAATGTCAGGTCTAGGTTTATGGTTAGTATTACTTTTAGTGTTAGGTTATGGCTGTGTCTTGTACAAAGGTTAGTTTTAGGTTAGGTGTCAGGCTTAGAGCTAGGTGTATTATTAGGGTCATGGTCTGGGTAGGGTTTGGTTAAGGTTAAGATTTAGGGTTAATGCTTGAATTAGCAGTGAGTTAGGGTTAGGGTTAGGTAATTGATAGAATTAGGTTTATGGTTCCAGTTAGGTTTTGAAAAATGGATAGGGTTAATGTTAGCAATAGGGTTATCATTAGGCCTAGGGTTAGCATTTGGGTTATTCTTATCTTTAGGGTAATGGAGAGGGTTAGAGCTAAGGTTATGGCTAGGGTTAAGGTTAGAATTAGGGATAGGCCTAGGGTTTATATTAGGGTTAGGGTTAGGTTTATCTTTAGGCTGAGGATTAGAGTTTGAGCTAGGGTTAGGGATAAGGCATGGGTTAGCATTAGAGTTAGGTCTAAGTTTATGCTTAGGGTTATTATTAAGGCTAGGTTTAGGTCTAAAATAAGGGCTAGGTTTTGTGTGATGTTTAGGGTAATGTTAGAGCTATGGGTAATGTAAGAGTGAGGGATATGGTTATAGCTAGTATTAGGATCAGGGTTATGGATAAGTCTAGTGTTAGGGTTAGGTATTGGTTTAGGATAAGGTTTAGAGCTAGGTTTTCTATTAGAATAAGTGTCATTGTTGGGTTAGGGTTAGTTTTATGCTTAGGGCCACAATTAGGACTAGCGTTTTGTCCTGTGATAGGTTCAGTCTTTATATTAGGTTAAGGGTTATTGTTAGGGCTAGTGCTAGGTTTTTGTTTTGGGCTAAGGTTAGATTTATGACTCTATTTAGAATTAGGTTTGGGTAGTGCTAGTGTTACTGTTAGGTTTAAGTATAGGTTTACCGGTAGGGGTAGTGTTAGGGTCCGGTTTAGGGTTACTGTCAGGTTTAGATCTAGGGTTAGTGTTAAGGTCAGAATAAGGGTCAGGTTTAGGGTTAGGGTTAGAGCTAGAATGAGGGCTAGGGTTAGGACTAGAAGTAGAGTTATGATTTGGGGAAAGCTAAGAATTATGTTTAGAACTAGGGTAGAATAGGGGTGAGGGTTTGGCTTAGGGTAAGGGATAAGTTTAGAGGTAGGGTTAGGGTTAGGGTTAGGGTTAGGGTTAGGTTTAGAGTTAAACCTAGGGTTAGGGCTCAGAATAAGGCTAGGATTCTATGTTACCATTAGGTTTATGGCTAATGCAAGAATAGGATTTAGATTAGGGCTAGTTCTATGGTTAGCATTAGGTCAATGTTTAGAGCTAGGGTTACTGTTATGGTCCGAGTCAGGGTCAGGGTCATCTCTGGTTAGGTTTAGGACTCAAATTAGGGGTATGTTGAAGGCTAGGTATAGGTTTATGGTTTGATTTAGGTTAACGGTTAGGGGTAGGGTTATGGCATTTTTTTTTGTTGTTGTTTGTTTTTTGGGGGGGCTAGGATAGTGTTAGGGCTAGTTTTCCAATTAACATTAGGGTTAGGGCTAGTGTAAGAGTGAGCTTTAGCCTTAAAGTTTGGGTTAGATACAGGTTTAGGGCTAGGGTGAAGTTTAGGTCTAGGATTGGGGCTAGACATAGGGATAGGGTTTGGCTTATGGTAAGAGATAGGTTTAAAACTAGGGATAGGGCTAGGGCAAGAGTTAGAGTTAGTCTTAGTGCTAGGGATAGTGTTAGGTTTAGTGTTAGGGCTACATTAAAGATAGGATTAGTGCTAGGGTTAGTGGTAGGTTTAGGCCTAGGTTTAGGGCTAGGGTTAGGGTTAGCATTAGGGTTAGGGTAAGGTATGATGTTACAGCTACATTTAGGGCTAGGCAAGGCATAAAATTAGAGTTAGGGCTCAATTTAATGTTACGGTTAGTATTAAGGCTAGGCTTAGGGATAGGATTAGGGCTAGGAGTTTGTTAGAGTTAGGGCTAGGGTTAATGTCAGTTCTAGGTTTAAGTTTAGGTATAGTTTTTGGGAAATGATTACGGCCATGTCTATTGTAAGTGTTAGGTTGAGGGTTAGGGTTAGGTTTACAGCTAGTGGTATTATTAGGGTCAGAGTCAGGGTTAGGGTAAAGGTTAGGTTAAGGTTTTGGCTTAGAGCTCAAATTAGCATTAGAGTTAGAATTAGGGTTAGGGTTAGGGTTAGGGATAGTGTTAGTTTAGGGTTAGGGTTATATTTATTGTAAGGTTAGGTGAGTGTTATCTTTAAGGTTAGAGTTAGGGTTAGGGTGAGGTTGATTTTTAGTGTTAGGGTTAGGGTTAGTGTTAGTGTTAGGGTTAGAGTTAGTTTTAGGTTTAGGGTTAGGGTTAGGTTTAGTGTTAGGTTAAGGGTTAATATTACTGTTACCTTTAGTGTTAAGGTTAGATTTAGGGTTATTGTTAGGTTTAGGCTTAGGCTTAGAGTTAGGATTAGTTATAGGATTTGGGTTCAGGTTTAGGGTTAGTGTTAGGTTACAGTTACTGTTAGGGTTTGGTAAGGGTTAGTGTTAGGGTTAGTTTAGGATAAGGATTATGGTTTGGGTTAGAGTTTGTGTTACGGTTACGGTTAGGGTTAGGGATTGTGTATGGTTAGATTTAAGGTGTGGGTTAGGGTTAGGGTTAAGATTAGTGTCAGGGCTATTGTTCTTATTAGGATTATGGTTAGGTTTAGTGTTACTGTTAGGTGTAGGTTTACGGTTAGGCTTAGAATTAGTATTACTGTTAAAGTTAGTGTTATGATTAGTGTTTGTGTAAGGGTTAGAGTTCAGTTCAGGGTTAGTGTTAGGGTTAGGGTTAGAGTTAGTGTCAGGATTAGGATTAGGTTTATGGTGAGGTTTAGTGTTAGTGTTAGGAATAGTGTTAGGGTTAGTGTTAGTGTTAAGGTTAGGGTTAGGGTTAGTGTTATGGTTAGGGTTAACTTTAGAATTTGTGTTTGGGTTAGTATTAGGGTTAGGGTTAGTGTTAGGGATAGTTTTAGGGTTACTGTTAGTTTTTGCTTTACGGTTAGGGTTGTAATTTGGTTTAATATTAACATTAGAGTAAGTGTCAGGATGAGATTTAGGGTTTCTGTTAGGCTTAGTATTAGGGTTAGGATTAGGGTTAAGGCTAAGATTAGGCTTAAATTTAGGGTTATGGTTAGGGTTAGTGTTAGGGTTAAATGTAAATTTAGGGTTAGTGTTAGGGTTAGGGTTTTGTGTTAAGTTTAGGGTTCAGTGTAGGGTTAGGGTTAGGGTTAGATTTAGAGTTAATGTTATGGTTAGGATTTGGTTTACATTTACTTTTAGGTTTAGGGTTAGTGTTAGGGGTAGTGTTAGGGTTAGGGTTAGAGTTAGGGTGAGGTTTAGGGTTAGTATGAGGGTTAGGGTTAGGGTTAAAGATTAAATTAGTATTAGGGTTCGGGTTAGGGTTAGCATTACTTTTATGGTTAGGGTTAGGTTTTGTGTATGGGTTAGGTTTAGAGATAGTGTTAGGGTTTGAGTTTGTCTTAGCATTAGTTTTAGGATAAGAGAGTTACTGTCAGGATTATAGCTAGGGTTACACTTAGTGTTACTGTTCAGGTTAAGATTAGGGTTAGGGTTAGGGTTAGGGTTATTGTTATGTTTAGTGTTTGGGTTGGGATTAATTTTAGTGTTAGGGTTAGGGTTTGTTTAGGGTTAGGGTTAGAGTTTGTACTAGGGTTAGCATTAGGGTTAGGGTAAGGTTTAGGTGACGTTTAGGGTTAGTATTAGGGTTAGGGTTAAGCTTATTGTTAGGGTTAATATTAGGGTTAGGGTAAGGATTAGTGTTATGGTTATAGTTAGTTTTTGTGTTAAGTTTAGGGTTAGTGTTAGTGTTAGGGTTTGTGTTAGGGTTAGGGTTAGGGTAAAGTTAGAGTTAGGATTAGAGTTAGAATTAGGGTTATGTTAGTGTTAGGGTTATGGATAGGGTTAGAGTTTGGGCTAGGGTTATATTTAAGGTTAGAGTTAGGGTTAGGGTTTGGTTTAGGGTTTGTTTTAGAGATATGGTTAGGGTTGGAATTAGTTTAGTGTTAGGGTTAGTGTTTATATTGGGGTTAGGATTAGTGTTAGTGTGAGGGTTAGGGTTAGTGTTAGGGTTAGGCTTAGGGTTATAGTTGTTGTAAGGGTTAGTGTTAGGTTCAGGGTTAGGGTTAGGGTCATTGTAAGAGTTTTGTTTAGGGTTAGGGTAAGGTTTAGGTTTTGTTTTAGGGTTAGGGTTAGGGTAAAGTTCAGGGTTAGGTTTAGGGTTAGGGTTAGTGTGAGGGTTAGTTTTAGAGTTAGGGTTAGGGTTAGGGTTAGGGTTAGGGTTAGGGTTAGGGTTAGTGTTAGTGTTAGGGTTGAAGTTATGTTTAGGATTAGTGTTAGGTTTAGGGTTACAGTTCGAGTTAGAGTTAAAGTTAGGGTTACGGTTTGGGTTAGTGTTAGGTTTAAGGTCAGGTTTTGTTTAGGGTTAGTGTTACCCTTTGGATTAGGGTTAGGGTTAGCTTTAGGGTTAGGGTTAGTTTTAGGGTTAGGGTTAGTGTTAGAATTAGGTTAGGTTAGTGTTAGTGTTACCTTAGGGTTATGGTTATGGTTAAGGTTTCGATTTGTGTTAGGTTTATGGTTAGGGTTATGCTTTTGGTTAGTGTTACGTTTAGGGTTAGGGTTAGTGTTAAGCTTATAATTAGGGATAGGGTTAGGGTTAGGGTTAGTTTTAATGTTAGGATTAGGGTAAGGGTTAGTGTTAGGGTTCATGTTAGTGTCAGGAATAGGGTTAGTGTTAGGTATAACTTTAGAGTTAGAATTAGGGATAGGGTAAGTGTTAGAATTAGGGTTAGGCTTAGGGTTAGGGTTAGTGTTAGGGTAAGTGTTAGGGTGTGTGTTATGGTTAGGATTTGGGTTAGGGTAAGGGATAGTGTTAGTTAGATTTAGGGTGAGGATTACCATTAGTGTTTGGGTTAGGGTTATAATTAGGTTTTGGCTAGTGTTAAGGTTAGGGTTAATGTTAGTGTTATGTTTAGGGTTATGATTACGTGAGTCTTAGGTTTAAGGTTAGGGTTAGGGTTAGTGTTAGGTTTAGTGTTAGGGTTAAAGTTAGGGTTAGTGTTAGGTTTAGGGTTAGGATTAATGAGTGTTAGGGTTAGTCTTAGGGTTAGGGTTATGGTTGCTCTTAGGGTTAGGATTAGGGTTAATATTAGGATTTTTGAAAGGGTTAGGATTAGTGATAGGGTTAGGGGTAGGGTTAGGGTTAGATTAAGGTTAGGATTAGGGTCAGTGTTAAAGTTAGGGGTAGGGTTTTGTTAGTGTTACAGTTTGGGTTAGGGTTAGGTTTAGGGTTAATGTTAGGTTTAGGCTTAGGTTTAGGGTTAGCGTTAGTTATAGGGTTAGGGTTGTGGTTACAGTTAGTATTATGGTTAGGGTTAGAATTAGGTTTAGGGTTAGGGTTAGGATTAGGGTTTGTTTTAGCTCTAGGTTTAGGGTTATGGTTAGGGTTGATTTTAGGGTTAAAGTTAGGGATATGGTTAGGTTTAGGGTTATGTAAAGTTTAGGGGTACTATTAGTATTAAGGTTAGGGTTTGGGTTAGTGTTAGGTTTAGTGTTAGTTTTGAAGTTAGGTTTATTGTTAGGTTTAGGCTTAGGGTTAGGGTTAGGGTTAGGTTTAGTGTTTTTTGTTATGGTTATCGTTAGGGTTAGGGTTAGGGTTAGGTTAGGTTTAGGATTAGTATTAGGTTAGTGTTAGGGTTATACTTTGGATGAGTTTGTGTAAGGTTTAGGTTTAGGGTTAGGGTTTGTGTTATGGTTCGGTTTACGTGTGCGTTAGTGTTATGATTTTGCTTAGGGTTAGGGTTAGGGTTTCTGTTAGGGTTAGGGATAGGGTTAGTGTTGGATTAGGTGTAAGTATATGGTTAGGGTTAGGGTTAGTATTACGGTTGTGGTTATGGTTAGGATTAGTGTTTGGGTTAGGGTTTGATTTAGGTTAAGTGGTAGTGTTAGGGTAAGATTTAGAGTTAGTGTTAGGGTTAGGTTTAGGTTTATGGTGAGGTTTAGGGTTAGTGAGAGGGTTATGTTAGGATTGAAGTTAGGGTTAGGGTTAAGTTTATGGTTTGTGTTGAAGTTAGCATTAGCATTAGGTTTAGGTTTAGGCTTACTGTTAAGTTATTTATAGGGTTAGGGTTGGGGTTATGGTTACTGTTATGGTGAGGGTTAGGGTTTGTGTTAGAGTTAGGGTTAGTGTTATGTTTAGGTTAGGGTTAGAATTAGGATTAGATTAAGATTAGGGTTATTATTTTGGTGAGCTTGTGTAAGGTTTAGTGTTAGGGTAAGCGTTTGTGGTATGGTTAGGATAGGGTGTGGGTTATTGTTAGGGTTTTGGTTAGAGATAGGATTGGTATTGGTATTCGTATTGGTGTTAGGGTTAGAGTTAGTGTCGGGGTTAGCTGTAGGTTTATTGTTAAGGTTAGGGTTAGTATTACAGTTGTGATTAGGGTTAGGATTAGTGTTTGGGTTAGGGTTAGATTTAGGTTAAGTGTTAGGGTTAGATTTAGAGTTAGTGTTAGGTTTAGGTTTATGGTGAAGTTTAGGATTAGTATTAGGGTTAATGTTAAAGTTACATTAGTGTTAGGTTTAGGGTTAAAGTTAGGGTTAGTGTTAAGTTTAGGGTTAGGGTTAGAGTTTGTGTGAAATTTAGCATTAGCATTACGGTTAAGGATAGGTTTACTGTTTGGTATAGGTTAGGGTTAGGGTTAGGTTAAAGTTAGGGTTAATGTTTGGGTTAGGGTTTATGTTAGTGTTGGGGTTAGGGTTAGGGTTAGGGTGTGTATTAGGGTTAGGGTGTGTGTTAGGGTTAGTTTTAGGGTTAGGGTTACGGTTAGTGTTAGGTTTAGGGTTCCAAATAGGTGAGTGTTAGTGTTAGTGTTAGAGTTAGGGTTAGTTTTAGGGGTAGGGTTATGGTAAGTGTTAGGGTTGGGGTTAGGGATAGGTTTAGTTTTAGCGTTAGGGTTAGGGTTGGAGTTAGGGATAGAATTAGTGTTAGGCTTAGGGTTAGGGTTAGTGTTAGGGTTGGGGTAAGGTTTAAGGTGATTGTCAGGGATAGGGTTCTGTTTAGGGTTAGTGTTACTAACACTTACCGTTACCCTAACGTGTTAGTTTTAGGGTTAGGTTTAGGGTTAAGTTTATTTCAGGGTTAGGGTTAGAGTTTGTATTAGGGTTAGGATTAGGGTTAGGTTTAGGGTTAGGGTTAGGTTTAGGGTTAGGTTTAGGGTTAGGTTACAGGGTTATGATTAGGGTTAGGTTCTGTGTTAGGGTTAGGTTTAGTGTTAGGTAAGGTTTAGGGTGAGTGTGAGAGTTAGGGTAAGTTTAAGGTTTAGGGTTATATTAGTGTTAGGATTAGGGTTAGGGATAGTGTTATTATTTGGGTTAGTGTTAGGGTTAGTGTTAAGGTTAGAATTAGAATTAGGTTTAGTGTTAGGTTTAGGGTCAGGGTTACGGTTAAGGTTAGTCTTAGGTTTAGAGTTACTATTAGGGTTAGTGTTAGGTTTAGGATTAAGGTTAGGGTTCATTTTAGTGTTAGGTTTAGGGTTAGGTTTAGTTTTATGGATATTGTTAAGGATAGGGTTAGAATGAGGATCACTGTTAGCATCATTGTTATGGTTAGGTTTAGGCTTATGGTTAGGGATAGTGGTAGGATTAGGGTTAAGGTATGGTAATTGTTAGGGTTAGGTTTAGTGTAAGGGATAGCTTTATGTTTAAAGTTAGTGTTAGGTTTAGTTTAAGGTTTAGTGTTAGGTTTAAGGTTAGCGTTATGGTTAGTGTTAGGGTTAGGGTTAGGGTTAGGGTTAGGGTTAGTGTTAGTGTTATGATTAGGGTTAGGTTTAAGGTTTTTGTTAGCTTAGGGTTATTATTGTTAGGGTTAGGGTTACGGTGCATTAGGGTTAAGGTTAGGGTTAAGTTGGGGTTAGTGATAGGGTTAGGATTATGTTTAGTGTTAGGGTTAGGGTTAGGTTTAGGGTTAGGGTAATGTTTATGTTTTAGGTTAAGGTTAAAGTTAGATTTCGTGTTATTGTTAGGGTTCGGTTTAGGGTTAGTATTAGGTTTATTGTTAGGGTTATTGTTAGGGTTAAATGTTGTGTTAAGGTTATGGCTAGGGTTATATGTATGTTTATGGTTTGGATTAGGGTTAGGATTTGGGTTTGGTAGGGGTTAGTTTAGGGTGACAGTTTAAAGGTTACTGTTAGGTTTAGGTTTAGAGTAAGTGTTAGGGTTAGGGTAAGGATTAGGGTTAGGTTAGGGGTAGGGTTAGTGTTAGGGTTCATGTTAAGGTTAGGGGTAGGGTTAGTGTTAAGTGTAGGTTTAGATTTAGGGTTATTAATTGGGTTAGTTTTAAGATTAGGGTTTGCGTTAAGTTTGGCATTACTATTTGGGTAAGTTTATACTTATGTTTAGGGTTAGTGTTAGGTGTATGTTTAGGATTAGGATTAAATTAAAAGTTAGAATTGGGTTAGTGTTAGGGTTAAGGTTAAGGTTAGGGTTAGGATTACAATAAGGTTTCCGGTTAGATTTAGGGTTAGGGTTATTGTTAGGGTTAGGTTTTTTCAGGGTTAGCGTTAGGGTTTCTATTAGGATTAGATTAATGTTTAGGGTTATGTTTAGGTATAGTGTTAAGTTTAGGATGAGGGTTAGGATTCGTGTTAGGGTTAGTGTTAGGGTTAGTGTAAGTTTTAGGGTTAGGTTTAGGGTTACGGTTAGAGTTAGTTTTAGGGCTAGGGTTAGGATTAGGATTAGTGTCAGGGTTAGGGTAACAGTAAGGGATACGTTTAGGGATAATGTTGGTGATAGGGTTAGTGTTTGTTTTAATATTAAGGTTAGTGTTACTGTTAGAATGTGCAATAGGGTTAGTGTTTGGGTTAGTGTTAGGGTTAGGTTTAGTGTTAGTTTTAGGGTTAAAATTATCTTTAGGGTTAGTGCTATGGTTAGGTTTACATTTAGGTTTCTTGTTATTAAAATGGTTAGGGTTAGGGTTGAAGTTAGGTTTAATGTTTAGTTTAGGTTTAGCTTTGGTGTTAGTGTTAGGTATAGGATTAGGGTTAGGTAAGGGTTAGAATTGGGTTTAGGTTAGTGTCAGGGTTATGGTTTGGGATAACTTCGTGTTAGGGTTAGTGTTAGGTTTAGAGTTCAGTTTAGGGTTACAGTCAGTGTTAGTGTTAGGGTTACAGTTAGGTTTCGGGTTATTTTTTGGGTTAGAGTTAGGGTTAGGCATAGTGTTAGTGTTAGTGTAAGGATTAGGGATAAGTTTAGGGTTAGTTTTAGGGTTAGGGTTAGGGTTAGGTTTAAGGATAGGGTTAGGGTTAGGGTAAGAGTTTGGATTAGGGGTAGGGTTCATGTTAGGGTTAGGGTTATGGTAGGGTTATGGTTAGAGTTAAGTTTCGGGATTGGTTTAGTGTCAGGGTTCTTGTTAGCTTTAAATTAGGGTTAGGTTTAGGTTAGCATTATTGTTAGGGTTAGGGTTCGTGTTATGGTTAGGTTTCAGGTTAATGTTAGGTTTAGGTTTGTGTTAGGTTTAGGGTTAGCATTAGTGTTTGGATTAGTGTTAGTGTTAGGGTTAGGGTTAGTGTTAGGTGTTGGGTTACAGTTTACATAAGGGTTAGTGTTAGGATTATGATTAGCATTGGGGTTAGTGTTAGGTTACTGTTAAGGTTAATGTTAGGGTTAGGGTTACTGTTATTGTTAGTGTTAGAGTTGGGATTTGGGTTAGTGTTATAGTGTTAGTTGTTAGAGTTAGGGTTACAGTTAGAGTTAGGGTTGGGGTTACATTTAGGGTTAGCGTTAAATATAGTGTTAGGTTTATGGTTAGGTTTACTGTTTGTGTAAGGGTTAGGGTTAATGTTAGCTATAGGGATAGGGTTAGGTTCAGGGTTAGGTTTAGAGTTTGGGTTAGGTTACAGTTAGGTTTATGGTTAAGGTTATTGTTACAGTTAAGATTAGCGTAAGGGTTAGGTTTAGGGTTAGGCTTAGTGTTAGCGATAAGGTTTTGGTTGAGGTTAGATTTAGGGTTAGAGTTACGTTTAGGTATAGTGATAGTGTTAGGAATAGGGTTAGTGTTAGGTTTAGTTTTAGGGTTAGGGATAGGGTTATGGTTAGTGTTAGTGTTAGGGTTTGTTTTAGATTAAGAATTATAGGGTTAGCATTAGGGTTAGGTTTAGGGTTATGGTTATGGTTAGGGTTAGCAGTAGGTTTAGGGTAAGTGTTAGAGTTAGTGTTAGTATTGGGTTAGGGTTAGGTTTAATGTTTGTGTTAGGGTTTGTGTTAGGGTTAGTGTTAGGTTTAGAGTTAGTGTTGGGTTAGAGTTAGGGTTAGGGTTTGGATGAGTCCTAGGATTATGGTTAGTTTTAGGGTTAGTGTTAAGGTTAAGGTTAAGATTGAAGTTATTGTTATTGTTAGGGTTAGGTTTAGTGTTAGGGTTAGCGTTAGAGTTAGGGTTAGTTTTAGGGTTAGTGTTTGGGTTAAGATTAGTGTTAGGGTTAGTGTTAGGGTTAGCCTTAGGTTTTGGGTTAGGGTTAGGGTTAGTGTTACGGTTAGGATTTGGGTTTGTGTAAGTTTTAGGGTTAGGATAAGTGTTAAGTTAGGGTTACGGTTATGATTAGGTTTAGGGTTAGTGATAGTGTTAGGGTTTTCTTAGGATTACGGTTAGTGTTATGGTTAGAGTTAGGGATAGGGTTAGTGATTGTTCTAGGGTTAGGGTTAGTGATAGAGTTAGGGTTAGGTTAGGATTATGGTTTTGATTAGCCCTAGGGTTATGGTTAGTGTTAGTGTTAAGGTTAAGGTTGAAGTTAGTGTTAGTGTTAGGGTTAGATTTTGTGTTAGAATTAGGTTTATGGTTAAGGTTATGGTTAGGGTTAGTTTTAGGGTTAGCTTTAGGTTTAGGGTTAGGATTAGGTTTAGTGTTAGGGTTAGAGTTAGGGTTGTGTTAGAGTTATGGATTGTGTTAGGGTTAGGGTTCCAACTATGAATAAGTTTAGGTTTACGGTTAGTGTGAAAGTTATGGTTAGGTTTAGGGTTAAGGTTAGTGTTAGTGTTAGGGTTTGCTTTAGGATTAGTGTTAGTGTTATGGTTAGAGTTAGGGTTATGATTAGGGTTGTTTTAGGTTTAGAGTTAGTGTTAGGGTTATGGTTAGGGTTAGGATTAGTGTTATGCTTAGGGTTTGGGTTTGTGTTAGGTTTAGGGTTAGGGTTAAGGTTTGTGTTATGAATAAAATTAGCATTAGAGTTAGATTTAGGGTAATGGTTAGTCTTAGGGTTAGGGTTCGTGTTATGGTTAGGTTTAAGTTAAGTGTTAGGTTTAGGTTTAGTGTTAGGATTAGTATTAGCATTAGTGTTTGGCTTAGATACAGTTAGGTTAAGGGTTAGTTTTAGGGTTAGGGTTAGTGTTAGCTTTTGTGTTGGGTTTAGTGTCAGTGTTAGGATTATGTTTAGTGTTAGGATTATTGTTAGGGTTCGAATTGGGTTAGGTTTATTGTTAGGGTTAGTGTTAGGGTTAGAGTTAGGGTTAGGGTTAGGGTTAGTGTCAGGGTTCGTGTTAGAGTTAGGGTTTGGGATAAATTTAGGGTGTTATGGTTAAGGTTAGGGTTATGGTTAGATTTAGGGTCAGGGTTAGGTTCAGGGTAAGTGTTAAAGTTAGTTTTAGGGTTAGGATTAGGGTTAGTGTTTTTGTTAGGGTTAGGATTAGTGTTAGGGTTAGGGATAAGGTTAAGGTCAGGATTAGGGTTAGAGTTAGTGTTAGGGTTAGGTATAGGGTTAGGATCAGGATTAGGGTTAGGGTTTGGTTTTGTGTTAGGTTTAGGTGTAGGTATAAGTGTGTGTTATGGTTAGGATTAGCATAAGAGTTAGGGGAGTTTTATGGTTAGTTTTAGGGTTAAGGTTATGGTTGTGGTTAGATTTAGGTTTAGGTTAATGGTTAGTTTTAGTGATAGTTTTAGGGGTAGGGTTAGTGTTAGGTTTAGTTTCAGGGTTAGAGTTAGGGTTATGGTTAGTGTTAGGATTAGTGTTATTTTTAGGTTGAGGGTTAGTGTTAGGGTTAGCATTAAATTTAGGGTTATGATTAGTGTTAGGATTAGTTTTAAGTTAGAATTACTGTTAGGATTAGGGTTCAGTTTATGTTTATGGTTAGTGATAGGGTTAGGGTTAGGATTAGGGTTAGAGTTACCATTAGTGTTAGGGTAAGGGTAAGGGTTAGGTTTAGTGTTAGGGTTAGGTTTAGGGTTAGGTTTAATGTTTGAGTTAGGGTTAGTGTTAGGTTAAGGGTTTGGGTTAGTGTTAGGGTTAGGGTGAGGTTTATGTTTTGGATTAGCATTAGGGTTATGGTTATTGTTAGGGTTAATGTTAATGTTAAGGTTATGGTTGAGGTTAGTTTTATTGTTAGTGTTAGGGTTCATGTTAGGGTTAGTTTTATGGTTAGTGTTACAGTTAGCGTTAGGGCTAGAGTTAGGTTTAGGATTAGTATTAGGGTTAGGTTTAGTGTAAGGTTTAGTGTTAGGGTTAGCATTAGGTTTCAGGTTAGGGTTAGTGTTTAGTTTCGTGTTAGAAACTGTGTTAGGGTTAGGGTTTTGGTTAGGGATAGAATTAGCATTTGTGCTAGTGTAAGGGTTAAGAGTAGAGTTAGGGTTAAGGTTAATTAGTGTTAGGATTAGGTTTATTTTTCGGATTATTGTTAGGTTTAGGTAAGGGTTAGGTTTAGGTTTAGATTAGTGTTAGAGTTAGGGTTTCGATTAGGGTTTATGTTTGTTTTAGGCTTGTGGTTAGTATTAAAGTTACAGTTAGGGTTAGCGTTAGGTTTATGGTTAGTGTCAGGTTTAGTGTTAGGTTTAGTGTTTGTGTTAGGATTAGGGTTAAAGTTAAGTTTAGTGTTGGGGTTAGTTTTAAGTTTAGGGTTAGTGTTAGGGTTAGGGTTAAGGTTAGATTTAGTATTATTTTTAAGGTTAGGTTTATAGTTAGTGTTAGGGTAGGGTTAGGGTTAAGTTTAGGGTTAAGGTTCATGTTAGAATTAGGGTTGGATTTAAGGTTAGGGTTAGTTTTAGATTTACAGTTATGGTTAGGCTTTGGTTTAGTGTTAGGATTAGGGTTAGGGTTCATGTTAGGGTTAGGGTGAGGGTTACTGTTAGTATTAGGTTAGGATTAGGGTTCGGGTTAGAAATAGTGTTAGGATTGGGAGAGGATTAGTATTAGTATTAGGTTTAGTTTTATTTATTTTTTTAATTTTTTTATATTTATTTTTTAGTTTTCAGTGGACACAACATCTTTGTTTGTACGTGGTGCTGAGGATAAAACCCAGGCCGCATGCATGCCAGGAGAGCATGTTACCGCTTGAGACATATCCCCAGCCCTAGGGTTAGTTTTAGGGTTAGGGTTAGGTTTAGCATTATGGTTAGTATTAGTATTAGGATAATGGTTAGGGTTAGTATTAGGGTAAGTGTTTGGTTTAGGGTTATTGATATGATAAAGTTACTGTTAAGTCAGGGATAGGGTTAGGGTTAGTGTTAGGGTTAGGGTTAATGTTTGTGTTAGGATTAGGGTTAGTGTTAGTGTTACAATTATGGTTAGGTTTAGGGTTAGTGTGAGGATTAGGGTTATCGTTAGGCTATGGGTAAGTGTTTGTGTTTGGGTTAGGGTTATGTTTACTCTTAGGTTTATGATTAGGGTTAGGGTTAGGTTTAGGTTTAGAGTTAGTGTTAGGGTTAGTGTTAGGTTTAGTGTTAGTGTTAGGGTTAGGGTTAGTGTTAATGTTAGGTTAAGGGTTAGGGTTAGTGTTTGGGTAAGGTTTAGGCTTAGGATTAGTTTTAGAATAAAGTTTAGGGTAAAGGTAAGGGTTAGGTTTAGGGATAGAGTTAGGGCTAAGGTTAAGTTTAGGATTAGTGTTATATTTAAGTTTAGGTTTAGAGTTAGGGTTAGTGTTATGTGTAGGTTTAGGGTTAGCATTAGTATTATGGTAAGGGTTAGAGTTAGTGTTAGGGTAAGGTTAGGTTAAGGATTAGTTTTAGAATAAGGGTTAGTGTTACAATTAAGTTTAGGGTTAGAGTGAGCATTAGGTATAGGTTTAGTGTTAGTTTGCGGGTTACAAGAAGGGTTCAGATTTTTGTTAGTTTTAGGGTTAGTGTTAGTGTTAGTGTGAGGGTTAGTGTTAAGGTTAGGGTTAGTGTTATGTTTATTGTTAGGGTTAGGTTTAGGTTTAGTGATAGGGTTAGGTTTGGTGTTATGGTTAGTGTTAGGTTTAGGGTTATTGCGAGTGTTAGAGTTAGGAATAGGGTTAGATTTGGATAAGTGTTAGGGTTAAGATTAAGTTTGTGTTAGGGTTATGTTAGGGTTAGAATTAGGATTAGAGTTATGGTTCGTGTTATGTTTAGTTTTAGAGTTAGGGTTAGTTTTAGGTTTACCTTTAGCTTTAGTTTTATGGTTAGGGTTAGTTTAACAATAGTTTTAGGTTTAGGGTTGGAGTTAGGATTAGTGTTAGGTTTAAGGTTAGGATTAGGGTTAGTGTTACTGTGTATTTTAGGTTTAGGGTTAGGGTTAGTGTTACAGTTATGGTTATGGTTAGGATTTGGATTACAGTTTGGTTTAATGTTAGATTTAGGTTTAGGTTTTGTGTTAGGGTTAGGGTTAAGGTTAGGTTTAGATTTAGGGTTAGAGTATGGTTAGGTTAGGATTAGGGTAAAGTTTCGGGTGTGTGCTAGAGTTAGGGTTAGGGTAAGTGTTATGTTTAAGTTTATGGTAAGGGTTAGCATTAGGATTAGAGTTAAGTTTAGCGTTAGGGTTAGGTTTAGCATTAGTGTTGGGGTTGGTGTTAGTGTTAGGGTTAAGTTTATTGTTAGGTTTAGGTTTAAAGTTAGGATAGGGTCGTTTTAGGTTTAGGGTTAAGTTTGTTTTTAGGATTATGGTTAGGATTAGGGTAAGGGTTATTGTTAGTGTTTGTGTTATGGTTTGTGTTAGGGTAAGGTTGAGGGTTAGAATATGGTTACAGTTAGAGTTAGTGTTAATGTTAGGTTTAGGGTTAGGTTTAGTGTTAGGGTTTTGTAAGTGTTACAACTAGGGTTTATGTTAGGATTACGATTAGGGTTGCTGTTATTGTTAAGTTACGGTTAGGATTAGGGTTAGGGTTAGGTTTAGGTTTAGAATTAGGTTCGGGTTAGGGTTATGGTTAGGGTTAGGTTTAGGGTTAGTGTTACGGTTAGGGTTGGGTTAGGTTAGGGTTAGGGTTAAGGTTAGGATTAGGGCTATTTTTAGGTTTAGGGGTATAGTTAGGGTTAGTGTTAATGTTAGTGTTAGTGTTAAGATTAGCGTTAGTGTTTGGGTTAGGGTTTAGTGAGGTTTAGATTTAGTGTTAGAGTAAGGGTTAGGGTTAATTGTATGTTTAGTGTTAGGGTTACAGTTATGGTTAAGTTTAGGGTTAGGTTTAGGTTTATTTTTAGGGTTAGAGTTAGAGTTACGGTTAGCGTTAGGGTTTCTGTTATGTTTAGGTTTAGGTTTAGGGTTTGGGTTAGGATTAGTTTTAGAATTAGTGATAGGTTTAGGGTTAGGGTTAAGGTTAGGGTTTGTGATAAGATTAGGGTTAGGGTTAGGGTAATTGTTCGGGTTGGGTTGCACTTAGATTTAGTGTTAGGGTTAGTTAGGGATAGGTTAAGGGTTAAGTTTACGGGTAGTTTTAGGGTTAGGTTTAGGGTTAGGTTTAATATTATGGTTAGTGTTAGAGTCAGGGTTAGAGTCAGGGTTAGTTTTAGGGTTAGGTTTAAGGTTACATTTTGTGTTAGGTTTAGCATTAGGGTTAGGTTTGTGATTAGATTTACGGTTAGCATTAGGTTTAGGTGGAGGGTTAGTGTTAGTATTAGGGTTAGGTTTAGCTTGAGGTTTAGGGTTAGCTTTAGAGTTAGGGTAATTGTTAGGGTTAGGGTTAGGGTTAATGTTCATTTTAGGGTTAGGATTAGGGTTAGGGTTAATGTTTGTATTAGGGTTAGATTTAGTGTTACTGTTAGGATTATGGTTAGGTTTGGTTTAGTGTTTGGATTAGGTTTAGAATTAGTGTTAGTGTTAGGGTTACGGATTGTGTTAGCGATAGGTTAGGGTTAGGGATGGGGTTATGGTGAGTGTTAGGGTTAGGGTTAGTGTTAATATTAGTGTTAGGTTTAGGTTTAGGTAAGGATAAGGGTTAAGGATAGATTAGGGATAGGTTAGGGTATGGGTAAGGTATGTGTTTGTGTTAAGGTTAGGGTTAGGATTAGGATTAGTTTTAGGGTTAGGTTTAGGTTTAGGATTAGTTTTAAGGTTAGTGTTAGATTTACTGTTTTGTTTAGGGTTAGGGTTGCCTTTAGTGTTAAGGATAGTGTTAGGTTGAGGTTTAGTGTTAGGTAGAGTGTTAAAGTTAGGGTTAGTGTTAGGGTTAGGGTTATGGTTATGATTAATGTTAAGGTTAGAGCTAGGGTTAAAGTTAGTGTTAGTGTTAGGTTGAGGTTTAGTGTTAGGTTTAGGGTTAAAGTTAGGGTTAGTGTTAGGGTTAGGGTTATGGTTACAATTAATATTATGGTTAGGTTTAGGGTTAGTGTTATGTTTAGGGTTAGGGTTAGGGTAGGGTTATGTTAAGAGTTTGGGTTAGTGTTAGAATTAGGGTTAGGGTTAGGGTTAGTGTTATGTTAGGGTTAGTGTTTGGGTTAGGTTAAGGAAAGGGTTATGGTTAGGGTTTTGGTTTGTGTTACAGTTAGTGTTAGTGTTATGGTTCAGGTTAGTGTTTGTGTAAGAGTTAGGGTTTGTGTTAGGGTTACGGTTAGGTTTATGTGTAGGTTTATGTTTAGGATTATGCTTAGGGTTACGCTTAGGTTAGTGTTAGGTTAGGGTTAGGGTTAGTGTTAAGGTTATTGTAATGTTTAGGATTAGGGTAAGGGTTAGGTTAGGGTTAGGTTAAGGGTTAAGGTGCATGTTAGTGTTAGGGTTAGGGTAAGTGTTAGGTTTAGGATTAGGGTTAGGGTTAGGTTTAGGGTTAGTGTTAGAGTTAGCGTTAGTGTTAGGTTTAGTGTTAGTGTTTGGGTTAGGGCTATAGTCAGGTTTAGGATTAGTGTTAGGGTTAAGGTTAGTATTAGGTTTAGGTTTTTGGTTAGGATTACAGTTACTGTTAGGGTAATGGTTATTGTTATTATTAGGGTTAGGGATAGTGTTAGAATTAGGGTTAGGGTTAGAGTTAGTGTTAGGGTAAGATTTAGGGTTAGGTGTAGTGTTATGTTTATGGTTTATGTAGTGTTAGTGTTAGTGTTAAGGTTAAAGTTAGGTTTAGTGTTAGGGTTAGGATTAGGGTTAGAGTTAGGTTTAGGGTTAGGTTAGGGTTTCTCTTAGGACTGGGTTTAGGTCTAGGGTTAGGGTTTGTGTGAGGGTTACTGTTAGTTTTAGTGTTAGGGTTAGAGTTTGTTTTAGGATTAGGTTTAGGGTAATTGTTATGGTTATGGTTAGGGTTATGGTTAGAGTTAGTGTTAGGATAAGTGTAAGGTTTAAAATTAGGGTTAGTTTGAGTAAGTCCCAGTTGTTGATTAGTGTTAGGGTTTAGGGTTACAGTTAGGATGATTTTTTGTGTTAGAGTTAGTGTTAGGGTTAGGGTTAGTGTTAGTGTTAGGATTAGGGTTAGGTATAGGGTTAGTGTTAAAGTTAAATTTAGGGTTTGGTTTAGTTTTGTATTTAGGTTTAGTGTTTGTTTTAGGGTTAGCATTAGGGTTAGGGTTAGTGTTAGGTTTCGAATTAGGTTAAATTTACCATTAGGGTTAGGGTTTCTGTAAGGATTAGGGTTAGGTTTATGGTTAGTTGTAGGTTTAGGGTTAGGGTTAGAATTAGTTTAGGGTTAGGTTTAGGTTTAGGTTTAGGTTTAGGTTTCGGGTTAAGGTTAGGGTTAGTTTTAGGTTTAGGTTTAGGGATGGGATTAGAGATAGGGTTAGGCTTAGGACTAGGGTTAGGGTTAGGGTTAGTGATACGTTAGGGTAATTGTTAGGATTAGGGTTGAGGTTGAAGTTAGTGTTAGGTTTAGGGTTAGGTTTAGGGTTAGGTTTTGTGTTAAGGTTAGGATAAGGGTTATGGTTTGGGTTAGGCTCTGTGTTACGAAGAGGGTTAGGTTTAGGTTTAGCGTTAGCATTACTGTTATGGATATTATTATGGTTAGTGTTAAGGATTGTGTCAGTATTTTGGTTAAATTTAGGGTTACTGTTAGTTTTAGGGTTACGTAGAGGTTTAGGTTTACTTTTGGGGTTAGGGTTAGTGTTAAGTATAGGGTTAGGTTTAAGGTAGGTTTAGGGTTAGGGTTTGAGTTAGTGTTAGAATTAGGGTTAGGTTAGGGTTAGAATTATGGTTAGTATTAGGTTAGGATTAGGGTTTTGTTAGGTTATGGTAAGAGTCATGATTAGGTTTATGATTTTGTTACAGTTAGGGTTAGTGTTAGGTTATGGTTAGCATTAGGATTACTTTTAGTGTTAGGGTTGGGGTTAATATTATGGATAAGTATAGGGTTTGTGTTAGGGTTACAGCTAGGTTTATGTGTAGGTTTATGGTTATGATTAGGCTTAGGGTTAGGTTAGGGTTAGGTTTAGTGTTAGTTTTAGGGTAAGGGTTAGGTTAGGGTTAGTGTAAGGGTTAGCGTGAATGTTAGGGTTGTGTTAGGTTAAGTGTTAGGTTTACATTTAGGGTTAGAGTTAGGTTCAGGGTTAGGTTTACGTTTAGGGTTAGAGTTAGGTTTAGGGTTAGTTTTAGGGTTAGCATTAGAGTTGGGTTTAGCGTTAGTGTTTGAGTTAGGGTTATAGTTAGGTTTAGGTTTAGTGTTAGGGTTAGGGTTACTGTTAGGGTTAGGTTTAAATTTTGGGTTAGGGTAATGTTAGGTTTAGGGCTAGGTTTGCAGTTAGGATTACGGTTAGAATTAGGGTAAGGATTAGTGTTAGGGTAGGGTTAAAGTTAGTGTTAGGGTTAGGGTTAGTGTTAGGGTTAGGTTAAGGTTTAAGCTTAGGGTTACAGTTATGGTTAGAGTTAGTGTTAGGGTTAGGATTAGGTTTAGTGTAAGGGTTAATGTTAGGGTTAGTGTTAGGTTTACAGTTAGTGTTAGGGTTAGGTATAGGGTTTCTGTTAGGGTTGGGGTTAGGTTCTGGGTTAGGGTTAGTGGGAGGGTTATTGTTAGGTTTAGGGTTAGGGTTCAGGTTAGGGTTTTCCTTAGGATTAATATTTAAGTTTGTTTTAGGGTTAATATAAGAGTTAGGTTTAAGGTTAGTGTTAAAATTAGGGTTAGGGTTACTGTTAGGGTTAGGGTTATTTTTAGAGTTAGGATTAGCGAGAGGTTCAGGGTTAGGATTAGTGTAAAGACTAGGGTTAGTTTTGCTGTTAGGTTTAGTGTAAGGGTTAAGGTTAAGTTTTGGGTTAGGGTTAGAGTTATAGTTAGGGTTAGTTTAGGGTTAGGGTTGTTTTAGGGTTAGGCTTATGTTTAGGAATGGGGTTAGGATTAGGGTTATATATAGGATTAGGTTTAAGGTTAGGGTTAGGTTTACAGTTAGGGTTAGGGTAGTTTTAGGGTTGGGGTTAAAATTAGGTTTATTTTTAGAGTTACTGTTAGGTTTAGGCTTATTGTTAGAGTTAGGGTTAGGCTTAGTTTTACGGTTAGAGTTAGTGTTATGGTTAGGTTTAGGGTTAGGTTTCGGGTTAGACTTAGTGTTAGGGTTAAAGTTATGTTTAGAGTTAGGATTAGGGTTTATGTAAGGTTAGGGTTACACTAAAAATTATTGTTAGGGTAATTGTTAGGATTAGGGTTAGTGTGAGGTATATAGTTAGGGTTAAGGTTAGTGTTAGGTTTGGGGATATGGTTAGTGTTAGAGTTAGAATTACTGTTAGGGTTAAAGTTTGTTTTAGGGTTAGGGTTAGGGTTAGGATTAGGGTTACACTTAAGATTAAGTTTAGTGTTACATTAGGGTTAAGTTTAGGGTTAGAGTTATGTTTAGGGTTAGGGTTAGTGTTAGAATTAGGGTTAGGGTTAGGTTTAAGGTTAGTGTTAGTTTTAGGTTTAGGGATAAATTTAGGGTTATTGTTATAGTTATGGTTATGGTTAGGGTTAGGGTTAGGTTTAGTGTTACTGTTAGGATTAGGGTTAGTTTAGGTTAAGGTTTAGGGTTAAGATTAGTGTTAGGATTACGGATAGTGTAAGGTTTAAGGTTAGGCTTAGGGTTAGGTTTAGTGATAGGTTTAGGGTTATGGTTAGGGTTAAGGTTAGGGTTAGTGTTAGAATTACGGTTAAGTTTAAGATTAGGTTTAGGTTAGGTTTAGGGTTTGTGTTAGGGTTAGGGTTAGTGTAGGGTTATGGATGGTATTAGGTTTTCGGTTAGGATTAGATTTTAAATTATTTTTAGTGTTAATTTTAATGTTAGGGTTAGGATTAGGGTTAGTGTTAGGTTTTGTGTTAATTTTAGGGTTAGTGTGAGACTTAGGGTTAGGGTTAGGTTTATTGTTTGGTTTTGGGTTATATTTAGAGTTATATTTAATGTTAGATTTAGGAATAGGGTTATGTTTATGGGTAGATTTTGGTTAGGGTTAGGGTTAGGATTGGGTTTAGTCTTAGGGTCTGTGTTAGGGTTAGGGTTAGGGTTAGTGTTAGTATATAGTTAGGGTTAGAGGAAGGGTTACTGTTAGGGTTAGGGTTAGGTTTAGATTTATTATTTGGGTTATGGTTATATTTAGGGTTAGGTTTAGTGTTAGATTTAGGATTAGGGTTATAGTCGGGTAGATTTAGGGTTAGGATTAGGGTTAGGATTAGCGTTAGTCTTAGGGTCTGTGTTAGGGTTAGGGTTAGGGTTAGTGTTAGGATAAAGTTTGGGTTAGGGGAATGTTTACTGTTAGGGTTAGGGTTAGGGTTAGCATTAGGGTTAGGGTTAGGGTTTGTGTTAGTTTAAGGGTTATGTTCAAGGATAGGTTGAAGGTTACGGTTATGATTAGGGTTAGGGTTAGTGTTAGGTTAAGTGTTAGTGTTAGTGTTAGGGTTAGGGTTAAGGTTAGGGTTATGGTTATTATTAGGGTTAGGATTCATTTTACAGTTAGGGTTAGGGTTAGTGTTAGGATTAGGGTTAGTGTTAGAGTTAGGGTTAGATTTAGGGTTAGGGAGAGTGTTAGGGTTATGATTAAGGTTTAGGTTAGGGTTAGGATTTGTGTAAGGGTTTGGGATAATCTTATGTTTATGGTTAGGGTTACTTACAGGATTTGTGTTAGGGTTACTGTTAGAGTTAGGGTTAGGGTTAGAGTTAGGATTAGTGTCAGGATAGTGCTATTCT
Organism: Marmota monax; assembly: GCF_021218885.2. Taxonomy (NCBI): domain Eukaryota; kingdom Metazoa; phylum Chordata; class Mammalia; order Rodentia; family Sciuridae; genus Marmota; species Marmota monax. The sequence continues at coordinate 92,387 of NW_026692774.1, forward strand.
TAGCATTAGTTTTAGGCTTAGTGTTAGTGTTAGGGTTAGGGTTATCGTTAGTGTTAGGTTTATCTTTAGGGTTAGTTTTAGGTTTAGGGTAGGGTTAGAATTAGGTTGAAGGTTGGTGTTAGGGTTAGGGGTAGGGTTAGCCTCAGGTTTAGTGTTAAAGTTATTATTAGGCTTAGGGTTAGGGTACGGCATAGGCTTAGTGTTAGAATTAGGGTTAGGTTAGGTTTACTGATAGGTTTAGGTTTGGTTAGGGTCAGGGTTAGGGATGGGTATAGTGTTAGTGTTAGAGTAATGGTTAGATTAGTGTTAGGTTTAAATTAAGGTTTAGTGTTAGGGTTAGTTTTACAGTTAGGGAAGTGTTAAGGTTAGAGTTAGGTTTAGGTTTATGGTTACCATTAGCATTAGGTTTAGTGTCAAGTTTAGAATTGGGGTTCCTGTTAGGGTTAGGGTTAGTCTTAGTGTTAAGGTTACGGTTAGGGTTAATATTTGGGTTAGGGTTTGGGTTAGGGATAGGTTTAGGGTTATGTTAGTGTTAGGGTTTATGTTAGTGTTAGGGTTAGGGGTAGAGTTATGGTTAGTGTTAGGGTTAGGGTTAGCTTTACGGTTAGGGTTAGGGTCAGGGTTAGGGTTAGTGTTAGGATTATGGTTTGTGTTAGGGTTAGGGTTAAATTTCTGTTTACGGTTAGGGTCAGGGTTAGGTTTAGGTTAGGGATAGGGTTATTTTTTGGGTAAGGGTTAGGTTTAGGGTTAGATTTAATATTAGTGTTATGGTTAAGTTTAGTGTTAGTGTTAGGTTTAGGAATAGGGTTAGGGTTAGAATAGGGTTAGGTTTTGTGTTACAGTTAGGGTTAGGTTTAGTGTTTGTATAAAGGTTTTTGAGAGAATTAGTATTAGGGTTAGGGTTAGGCTTAGGGTTAGTGTTATGGTTAGTGTTACAGTTAGGGTTAGGTTTAGGTTTAGGGTTAGGATTAGTGTTAGGATTAGTGTTAGTGTTAGGGGTGGGTTTAGGTTTAGGTTTAGGGTTAGGATTAGGTTTAGGTTAGTATTAGTGTATTAGAGTTAGGTTTAGATTTAGGGTTAAGGTTAGGGTTAGGATTAATGTTTGTGTTTGTGTTATGGTTAGTGTTATGGTTAGGGTTAGAGTTAGCATTGGGCATAGGGTTAGTGTTAGGGTTAGGGTTTTGTTTAGGGTTAAGGGAAGGGTTAGGTTTAGTGTTATGGTAAGAATTAGTGCTTGGGTTAGGGTTAGGGTTAGGTTTAGGGTTAATTTTAGGGTTCAGGTTAGGGTTAGTGTTAGGTGTAGGGTTAGGTTTAGAGTTAGGACTAGTGTTATGGTTAGGGTTTGTGTTAGGATTAGGGTTAGGGTTATGTTTACAGTTAGGATTAGGGTTAGATTTAGGTTAGGGTTAGGGTTAGTGTTAGGGTTAAGTTAGGGTTATGGTTAGGATTTGGATTAGGGTTAGGGTTATGGTTCGCTTTAGGGTTCGTGTTAGGGCTAGGGTTAGGGATAGGGTTAGGGTTTGTGTTCAGGTAACGGTTAGGGTCATTGTTAGAGACAGGATTAATTTTAGGATTTGGGAGAAGTTTAGAGTTATGTTTAGTGTTAGGGTTAGTGTTAGAATTAGGGTTAGGTTTAAGGTTAGGGTTACTATTAGGTTTAGGATTAGGGTTAGGTTAAGATTTAGCGTTAGGTTTAGGGTTAGGGTTATGGATAGGATTAGAGTTAGGGATTGTGTTAGGGTTAGCATTAGGTTTAAGGTTAGGATTAGTTTTAGGTTTAGGGTTAGGTTTAGGGTTAGGGTTAGTATTCGTGTTCTTGTTCATGTTAGGGTTAGGGTTAGGGTTAGTGTTAGTGTTATGGTTAATGTTAGAGATATGGTTAGGATTAGTGCTAGACTTTAAATTAGAGTTCGATTTATTGTTACATTTAGGATTAGGGTAGGGGTTAGGGTTAGTATTATGGTTAGGGTTAGGTTTCGACTTAGGTTTAGGGTTAGTGTTAGGTTTATTGTTATGGTAAGAATTAATATTAGGGATAGTTTTAGAGTATTGTTAGTGTTAGGGTTAGGGTTAAGTTTACAATTAGGGTTAGGTTTATTGTTAGGTTTAGAGTTAAACTTAGGGTTAGGGTTTGTGTTTTTGTAAGGTTTAAATTTAGGATTAGATTTAATATTAGTGTTAGGATTATGTTCACTGTTAGGGTTAGTGTTAGGGTTAATATTAAGTTTAGGGTTAGATTTAAAATTAGTGTTAGTGTTATGTTTATGGTTAGGGTTAGTGTTAGGGTTAAGGTTAGGTATAGGGTTAATATTAGGGTTTGGTTATTATTAGGGTTTGTGTTACGGTTACTGTTAGTGTTAGAGTTAAGGTTATGGATAGAATTAGGGTTAAGGTTAGGGTTTGGGTTGGGGTTAGGATTAGAGTTTTGGTTATATTGTGTGTTAGGGTTAGGTTTATGTTTAAGTTTCTGGTTAGGATTAAGGCTAGGGTTTGGGTCAGAGTTAGAATTAATGTTATTTTCAGGATTAGGGTTAAGGATAGGGTTAGTGTTAGGATTAGGGACAAGGTTATTGTTAGGTTTAGATTTGGGCGTAGAGTTATGGTTACTATCAGAATTAGCATTAGGGTTATTATAGTGTTAGGGGTAGGATTAGGGTTTTGTTAATGATTAGATTTAATGTTAGGTGTAGGTAGGGGTAGAGTTAGAGTTAGGGTTAGGGTTTGTGTTAGGATTAGATTTAAGGTTATGTTTACAGTTAGGATTAGAGTTAGGTTTAGGTTAGGGTTAGGATTAGTGTTAGGATTAATTTAGGGTTATTTTTAGGATTTGGGTTAGGGTTATGGTTATGGTTAGGGTAAGGGTTAAGTTTAGGTTTAGTATTAATGGTTAGGATTAAGGTTAGGGTTAAGTAAGTGTTAGGGTTTGTGTTATGGTTAGGGTTAGGTTTAGGGTTAAGTTTTGGTTTAGGTTTAGGTTTAGGGTTCGGTTTAGGAATAGGGTTCAGTTATGTCTATGATTAGTTTTAGGTATAGGGTTATGTTTAGGGTTAGTTTTAGGATGAGGGTTAGAATTAGGGGTAAGGTTATTGTGAGGGTTAGAGTAGTGTTAGTGTTAGGATTAGGGTTAGGGTTAGGTTTAGGTTTAGGTTTAGTGTTAGGATTAGATTTAGTGTTAAGATTAATTTTAGGTTTAGTTTTAGTATTTTGGTTAAAATTAGGGTTATGGTTATGGTTATGGTTAGGGTTATGATTAAAGATAGTGAAAAGTTTATTGTTATTGTAAGTGTTAGGGTTAGAGTTAGGGATAGGGTTGGGTTTAGGGTTAGGATTAGGTTTAGGGTTACAGATAGAATTATTATCAGGTTTAGTGTTAGGGTTAGAGTTAGTGTTATCATGAGGTTTTGGGTAAGGTTTATGGTTAGGAATTGGATAACTGTTAGGGTAGTGTTATTGTTAGGTTTAGAGTTTGTGTTAGGGTTAGGATTAGGTTTAGGGATAATGTTAGTGTTGGGGATAGAATTAGGGTCACTGTTAGAATTAGGCTTAGGTTTAGGGTTACGGTGAGGGTTAGGGTTAGTCTTACGGCTAGAATTAGTGATAGGGATAGGGTTTGTGTTCAGGTAACCATTAGGGTCAGTGTTAGGGATAGGATTAAGGTTAGGATTAGGGTTAGGTTTAGAGTTAGGGTTAGGGTTAGGGTTAGTGTTAGAGTAAGGGTTAGGTTTAAGTTTAGGGTTACTATTAGGTTTAGGCTTAGGGTTAGGGTAGATTTAGTGTTAGGTTTAGAGTTAGGGTTGGGTTTATTGTTAGGTTTACATTAGGGATAATATTTCTGCTAGGTTTAGTTTTAGAGTTAGTGTTATGTTTAGAGTTAGGGTTATGAATAGGATTAGAGTTAGGGATAGGTTTAGGGTTAGTGTTAGGGTTAAGGTTAGGATTAGGGTTAGGTTTAGGGTTAGGGTTAATGTTCATGTTCGTGTTCGTGTTAGGGTTAGGGTTAGTGTTACCTTTAGGGTTAGTGTTAGACTTAAAAATAGGGTTAGGTTTAATGTTAGGTTTAGGTTTATGGTTGGGATTAGGGTTATTGTTAGGGTTAGGGTTAGGTTTTTAGTTAGTGTTAGGTTTATGGTTATGGTAAGAATTAGTGTTAGGGATAGGGTTAGAGTATGGTAAGTGTTAGGGTTAGGGTTAGGTTTACAGTTAAGGTTATGTTTAGTGTTAGGTTTAGGATTAGGATTAGGGTTAGTTTTAGGGTTAGGTTTTGTGTTACGGTTAGGGTTAGGGTTATATTTAGGGTTAGTGTTAGGGTTAGGGTTAGGTTTAGGGTTAATATTAGTGTTAGGTTAGGATTAGGGTTTGTTTTATGGTTTGGGTTAGTGTTAGAGTTAGGGTTATGGATAGAATTAGGGTTAAGGTTAGGGTTTGGATTAGGGTTAGGTTTAGTGTTAGGATTAGAGTTATGGTTAGATTGTGTGTTAAGGGTAGGTTTAGGCTTAGGTATTTTTAAGTTCATGGTTAGGCTTAAGGATAGGTTTTGGGTTAGGGTTAGGATTGATGTTATTTTTTGGATTAGGGTTAGGGATATGGTTAATGTTAGGATGAGATTTGGGGTTAGGTTTATGGTTAGGAATAGGGTATCTGTTAGGGTAAGTGTTATTGTTAGGTTTAGAGTGTGTGTTAGGGTTAGGGTTAGGGATAATGTTAGGGTTGGGCTTAGGGTTAGGGTTAGTGTTAAAATTAGGCTTAGATTTAGGATTATAGTGCGCGTAGGGTTTGTGTAAGGGCTAGGGTTAGGGATAGGTTTAGGGTTTGTGTTCAGGTAACAGTTAGGGTCAGTGTTAGGGATAGGATTAAGTTTAGGATTAGGGTTAGGTTTAGAGTTATTGTGAGGGATAGGGTTAGTGTTAGAGTTAGGTTTATGGTTAAGTTTAGGGTTACTATTAGGTTTAGGATTAGGATTAGTGTTAGATTTAGTGTTAGGTTTAGGGTTAGTGTTAGGGTTACTGTTAGGTTTACATTAGGAAGAGCGTTTGTGTTCGGTTTAGTTTTAGAGTTAGTGTTAGGTGTAGGGTTAGAGTTATGGATAAGATTAGAGTTAGGGATAGGGTTAGTGTTACCGTTAAGGTTAGGATTACAGTTAGGTTTAGGTTTAGGGGTAGGGGTAGGTTTAGGGTTAGGTTTAGTGTTCGTGTTCATGTTTGTGTTAGGGTTAGGGTTAGTGTTACAGTTAGGGTTAGTGTTAAATATATGGTTAGGTTTAGTGTTGGGGTTAGGTTAGGGTTAGACTTAGGTTTAGGGTTAGTGTTAGGTTTATGGTTATTGTAAGAATTAGTGTTAGGGGTAGGGTTAGAGTACAGTTAGTGTTAGGATTAGGGTTATGTATATGGCTTGGGTTAGGTTTAGTGTTAGGTTTAGGGTTAGGATTAGGGTTACGGTTAGTTTAACGGTTAGGGTTTGCGTTAGGGTTAGGGTTAGGGTTAGGGTTATTGTTAGAATTAGGGTTAGGTTTTGGGTTAGTGTTTGGGTAAGATTTAAGTTTAGGGTTCTATTTAATATTAGTGTTTGTGTTATGTTTACGGTTAGGGTTAGTGTTAGATTTGGGGTTAGGTTTAGGGTTAATGTTAGGGTTAGGTTAGGATTAGGTTCTGTTTTAGAGTTAGGGTTATGGATACAATTAGGGTTAAGGATAGGGTTTGGGTTAAGGTTAGGTGTAGTGTTAGGATTAGAGTTATGGTTAGATTGTGTGTTAGGGTTAGGGTTAGTGTTAGTTTCATGTTTAAGTTTATGGTTAGGATTAAGGCTAGGGTTTGGGTTAGGGTTAGGATTAATGTTATTTTTAAGATTAGGGTTAGGGATAGGGTTAGTGCTAGAATAAGGGTTAGGGTTAATGTTAGGTTTAGAGTTGGGATTAGTGTTATGGTTACGTTTAGGATTAGGGTTAGGGTTAGGATAGTGTTAGGGGTAGGCTTATGGTTAGGGTTAGATTTAGTGTTAGGGTTAGGATTAGGGTTAGCTTTACTGTTACGGTTAGGTTTAGGGCTAATACTAGGATTAGGGTTGGAGTTAGAGTTAGGGTCAGGGTTGGGGTTAGGGTAAGAATTAGGTTTCCGCTTAGGGTTAGGTTAGGTTTAGGGTTTGTATTAGGGTTAAGGTTAAATTTAGGTTTAGGTTTGCGGTTTGGATTAGGGTTAGAGTTAATGTTAGGATTAGTGTTAGTATTAGAATTAGGGTTAGGGGTTGTTTAGGTTTAGGGTAGGTTAAACGTTAAGGTTAGGTTTAGGGTTATGGTTAGGGTTAGGATTTGGTTTAGTGTTAGGTTTAGGATTAACATTAGGGTTAGTGTTAGGGATATGATATGGGTTAGTTTTAGAGTTAGGGTTAGGGTTATTGTTAAGTTTAGGGTTAGCGATAGTGTTACGTTTAGGTTTAGGGTTAGAGTTGGGGTGAGTATTAGGGTTAGGGTTAGGTTTAGAGTTAGGGTTAGTGTTAGGTTTAGAGTTAGATTTAGGGTTCAGGTTAGGGTTAGTGTTAGTATTAGGGTTAGTGTTAGGTTTAGGCTTAGGGTTAGAGTGAGGGCTAGTGTTTAGTATTAATGTGAGGGTTAGGTTTAGAATCAGTGTTAGGTTTAAGGTTAGGGTAAGGATTAGTGTTAGTGTTAGGTTTAGTGTTAATGTTAGGGTTAGAATTAGGGTTAGAGGTCGAAACCAAAGGAATGAGCAATCTGTTCAATGAAATAATAGTGGAAAACTTCCCAGACTTGAAGAATGAAAAAGAATTTCAAATCCTAGAATCCTAGAAAACACAGAATTTGCAAAATCCAAGAGATCCACACCAAGATACATTATAATGAAGATGCCCAACATACAGAATAAGGAGAGAATTTTAAAAGCTACAAGTGAAAAGAAGCAGATTATATTTAGGGGTAAACCAATCAGGTTAATGGCTGATCTTTCAACACAGACTCTGAAAACTAGAAGATCCTGGAACAACATATTTCAAACGCTGAAAGAAAATGGGTTCCAACCAAGAATCATGTATCCAGCAAAATTAAGCTTCAGGATGGAAGATTAAATTAGAACCTTCCATAGTAAACAAAAGTTACAAGAATTTGCAGCTAGAAAACCAACTCTTCAAAATATACTTGGCAAAACATTATGGGAAGAGGAAATGAAAATTAACAATGAAAAACAACAGCAGGAGGTAGTATAGTAAAGAAAAAATAATCAAAGAGGAAAAACAAATCATGTTAAGTAACATAAATAAACAATTATGGCTGGAATTACAAACCATATCTCAATAGTCACCCTAAATATTAATGGCTTAAACTCACCAATCAAGAGTCAGATGCTAGTAGAAGGATCAAAAAAAGATCCAACAATATGCTGCCTACAGGAGGGTAATATGATAGGAAAAGACACACATAGACTGAAGGTGAAAGAATGTGAAAAATCATATCACTCATATGAACCTCAGAAGCAAGCAGGAGTGTCCATACTCATATCAAATAAAATAGACTTCAAACCTAAGTTAATCAAAAAGGATAAAGAAGGACAATAATACTGCTCAAGGGAACCATACACCAACAAGTCATAACAATCATAAATATATATGCCCCAAACAATGGTACAGCTATGTTCATCAAACAAAGTCTTCTCAATTTCAAGAGTCAAATAGACCACAATACAATAATTATCAGAGACTTCAACTCACTCTCTCACCACTGGACAGATCTTCCAAACAGAAGTTGAGTAAAGAAACTATAGAACTCAATAATACAATTAATAACCTAGACTTAATTGACATATATAAAATATACCACCCAACTTCAAGCAGTTACACTTTTTTTTCTCAGCGGCACATGGATCCTTCTCAAAAATAGACCAAATATTATGTCACAGGGCAACTCTTAGAAATTATAAAGGAGTAGAGATAATAACATACAGCCTATCTGATTATAATGGAAGGAAACTGGAAATCAATGATAAAAGAAGGAAGGAAAAATTCTGTATCACTTGGAGAATGAAAAATATGTTACTGAATGATCAATGGGTTACAGAAGACATAAAGGAGGATATTAAAAAATTCTTAGAGATAAATGAAAACACAGACACAACACATCAGAATCTTTGAGACACAATGAAAGCAGTTCTAAGAGGAAAATGCATTGCTTAGAGTTCATTCATTAAAAAAAGAATAAAAAACCAACAACAAATAAATGATTTCACACTTCATCTCAAAACCCTAGAAAAAGAAGAGAAAAACAACAGCAAAAGTAGTAGAAGGCAAGAAATAATTAAAATCAGAGCTGAAATCAATGAAATTGAAACAAAAGAAACAATTGAAAAAAATTGGCAGAACTAAAAGTTGGTTCTTTGAAAAAATAAATAAGATCTACAGACCCTTAGCCATGCTAACGAAGAGATGAAGAGAATGAACTCAAAATACTAGCATACGGGATGAAAAAAGGCAATATCACAGTAGACACTACAAAAATACAGAAGATAATTAGAAATTATTTTGAATCCTTATACTCCAATAAAATACAAGATAGTGAAGGCATTGATAAATTTCTTAAGTCATATGATCTGCCCAGATTGAGTCAGGAGGATATACACAACCTAAACAGATCAATATCAATTGAGGAAATAGAAGAAGCCATCAAAAGACTACCCACTAAGAACTGGATAGGTATACAGCAGAGTTTTACAAAACCTTTAAAGAAGAACTAAGGGCTGGGGATGTGGCTCAAGCGGTAGCATGTTTGCCTCGCATGCGTGCGGCCCGGGTTTGATCCTCAGCACCACAAACAAACGAAGATGTTGTGTCAGCCGAAAACTAGAAAATAAATATTGAAAATTTCTCTCTCTCTCTCTCTCTCTCTCTCTCTCTCTCTCTCTCTCTTTAAATTAAAAAAATAAAGAAGAACTAATATCAATACTTTTCAAGCTATTTCAGGAAATAGAACAAAGATGGAGAACTTTCAAATTCATTCTACGAGGCCATCATCACCCAGATTCCTAAACCAGACAAAGACACCTCAAAGAAAGAAAACTACAGACCAATATCTCTAATGAACATAGATGCAAAAATCCTCAAATAAAATTCTGGCAAATCGGATACAGAAACATATCAAAAAAATCATGCATCATGATCAAGTAGGATTCATCCCTGGAATGCAAGGCTGGTTCAATACATGAAATCAATAAATTTTATTCACCACATCAATAGATTTAAAAATAAGAACCATATGATCATCTCAATAGATGCAGAAAAAGCATTTGACAAAGTACAGCCTCCCTTTATGTTCAAAATACTAGAAAAACTAGGAATAACAGGAACATACATCAACATTGTAAAAGCTACCTATGTTAAGCCTCAGGCTAGCATCATTCTGAACAGAGAAAAATTGAAGGCATTCCCCCTAAAATCTGGAACAAGACAGGGATGCCCTCCTTCACCACTTCTGTTCAACATAGTTCTTGAAACACTGGCCAGAGCAATTAGACAGACAAAAGAAATTTAAATCATAAAGATAGGAAAAGAAGAATTTAAATTATCACTATTTGAGGGTGACATGATCCTATACCTAGAAAACTCAAAAGGTTCTACCAAGAAACTTCTAGAGCTACTAAATTAATTCAGCAAAGGGGCAGGATATAAAATCAACACACATAAATCAAAGGCATTCCTGTATATCAGTGACAAATCTTCTGAAATGGTAATGAGAACAATCACCCCATTCACAATATCCTCATAAAAATACTTGGGAATCAACCTAACAAAAGAGGTAAAAGAACTATAAAATGAAAACTACAGAACCCTAAGGAGAGAAATAGTAGAAGACTTTAGAAGGTGGAAGATATAATTTGTTCATGGATAGGCAGAACTAACATTAAAATGGCCATATTACCAAAAGTTCTCTATAGTAGAATGCCAGTCAAAATCCCAAAGGCATTCCTCACAGAAATAGAAAAAGCAATCATGAATTTCATCTGGAAAAATAAAAGATCCAATAATAGCAATAGCAATTCTAAACATGAAGAGTGAAACTGGCGGTATAGCAATACCAGATTTTAAACTATACTACAGAGCAATAGTAACAAAACAGCATGGTATTGGTACCAAAACAGGCAAGTAGACAAATGGTACAGAATAGATGACACAGAGACAAATCCACAAAATTACAACTACCTTATATTAGACAAAGGTGCCAAAAGCATGCAATGGAGAAAGGATAGCATCTTCAACAAATGGTGCTGGTAGAACTGGAAATCCATATACAACAAAATGAAATTGAATTTCTTTCTCTCACCTTGCACAAAAGTTAACTGAAAATGCATCAAGGAGTTAGGAATCAAACCAGAAACTTTGCGTCTAATAGAAGAAAAAGTTGGCCCTAATCTCCACCTTGTGGGGTTGGGCTCCAAATTCCTTAATAGGACACCTATAGCACAAGAGTCAAGAATCAACAAATGGGACATACTCAAACTAAAAAAGTTTTTTTTCTCAGCAAGAGAAACAATAAGAGAGGTAAATAGAAAGCCCACATCCTGGGAACAAATATTCACCCCTCACACTTCATATAGAGCTCTAACCCCCAGAGTATACAAAGAACTCAATAAATTAAACAACAAGAAAACAACCCAATCAACAAACGGGCCAAGGATCTGAACAGACACTTCTCAGAGGAGGACACACAATCAATAAAAAAATACATGAAAAAATGCTCACCATCTCTAACAATCAGAGAAAATGCAAATTAAAACCACTCTAAGATACCATCTCACTACAGTAAGAATGGCAGCCATTATGAAGTCAAACAATAACAAGTGCTGGCGAGGTTATGGGGAAAAGGGTACACTTGTACATTGCTGGTGGGACTGCAGATTGGTTCAGCCAATTTGGAAAGCAGTATGGAGATTCCTTGGAAAGCTGGGAATGGAAAAACCATTTGACCCAGCTATTCCCCTTCTTGGACTATAACCAAAAGACCTAAAAAGAGAATACAACAGGGACACAGCTACATCAATGTTCATAGCAGTACAATTCACAATAGCTAGACTTTGGAACCAACCGAGATGCCGTTCAATAGATGAATGCATAAAAAATGTGGTATTTATACACAGTGGAATATTACTAAGCATAAAAAAACAACAACAAAATCATGGCATTTGCAGGGAAATGGATGGCATTAGAGCAGATTATTCTAAGTGAAGGTAGCCAATCCCTAAAAGACAAATGCAGAATGTCTTCTTTGATATAAGGGGGACGACTCAAAACAGAGCAGGGAGGAAGAACATGAAAAGAAGATTACCATTTAATATGGACAAGAGGTGTGTGGGAATGGGAGAGAGAAGGGGAATTGCAGGGAAGATGGTAGGAGACCCTCACTGTTATGCAAAATTATATATAAGTTGGTGTGAGGGGGAAGAAAAAAGAGAAAGAAAAAACGTGTCACAGTAGATTGGGTAGAAAGAGGGGAGGGGAGGGGAGGGGGGAAAGGAAGGGCAGCACAATACAATAGACACTAGTATGGCCCTACATATAAACGTGGCTGTAAAACCAATGTGATCCTGCAATCTGTACACGTGGAAAATAAGATTAAGATTTTTCATACCACATTTGAATCAAATGTAGGACATGTCAAATTCATTGTAATGTTTTGAGCAACTAATAAAATATTTAAAAAAATATAATTAGGTTTAGTGTTAGGTTTCGGGTTAGGGTTAAGGATAGGGTTAGTGTTAGGGTTAGTGTTAGTGCTATCGTTCTGATTAAGGTTATGGTTTGTGTTATAGTTAGGGTTAGGTTAATGTTAGGGTTAGGGTTATGCTTCAGGTTATGGTTATGGTTAAGTTTAGGGTTAGAGTTCAAGTTAGGGTTAGAGTTATGGCAGGATTAATGTTAGTGTTAATGTTAGGGAGAGGGTTAGGTTTACTGTTAGCATAAGGGTTCGGGTTAGGATTAGGGTTAGGTTTAGGATTAGGTTTAGTGTTAGGGTTATGTTTAGGGTTAGGGTTAGTTTTGGGGTTAGGGTTATGTCAGGGTTAGGGTTAGGGTGAGTGTCTGGTTAGTGTTACGTTAGGGTTAGGGTTATGGTAAGGATTTATTTTACAGTTAGGTTTAAAGTTAAGTTTGTGTTAGTGTTAGTGTTAGGATTAGGGTTAGGGTTAGTGTTGAGTTTAGTGTTAGTTCTATGGTTAAGGTTTGTGTTAGGTTTAGGGTTAGGGTTTGGGTTAGTGTTAGTTTTAGGTTTAGGGGTATGGTTAGGATTTGTGTTAGGTTTAGGTTGAGGGTTACGGTTACGGTGAGGTTTAGGGTTATGGTGAGAGTTAGGGTTAGTTTTAGGGTTATGTTTAGGGTTAGGGTTAGGGTTATTGTTAGGGTTAGGTTTAGATTTAGTGTTAGCATTAATGGTAGTGTTAGCAACAGGCTTAGGGTAAGGGTTAGGTTGAAAGTTAGTGTTTGCATTAGAGTTAGATTTAGGGTTAGTGTTAGGGTTAGAATTAGGGTTGTGTTAGGGTTAGGGTTATTGTTAGAGTTAATGTTAGGGTTATTGTTATGGTTAGGATTAGCATAATTATTACGGTTTATTTTAGTGTTAGAGTAAAGGGTTAGGATTAGGGGTAGGGGTAGGTTTAGAGGTAGGGGTAGGTTAGGGTTAGTTTTATGGTTAGAGTTAGTATTAGGTTTTGTTAGGTTTAGTGTTAGGGTTATGTTTAGGGTTAGGGTTAGTGTTAGAGTTAGGGTTAGGGTGAGTGTTCTGGTTAGTGTTAGGGTAGGGTTGGGTTTGGTTTAGGGTTTGTGTTAGGGTTAGGGTTAGAGGTAGGGGGTGTGGGTTAGTTTTAGTGTTAGGGTTAGGTTTAGAGTTAGGGTTAGTTTTAGTGTTAGGGTTAAGGTTAGTGTGAGTGTTAAGGTTAGTGTAAGTGTAGCTTTAGTGTTATGGTTAGGGTTTGTGTTAAGGTTAGGGTTAGGGTTAGGTTTCAGGTTAGGGTTAGGGTTAGGTTTAGGGTTGGGCTCAGCATTAGGGTTAGGGTTACTGTTAGGCTTGGTGTTGGGTTTAGGGTTAGTGTTAGGTTTAGGGTTAGTGTTAGTGCTACATATAGGGTTAAGGTTAGGTTTTGGCTTACGGTTAGGGTTAGGGTCAGGGTTAGTGTTAATGTTAGCTTTAGTGTTAAGGTTAGTGTTAGTGTTATGGTTAAGTTTAGGTTTAGGGTGAGTTTTAGATTTAGTCTTAGGGTTAGTGTTAGGGTTAGTGCAGGGTTAGGGTTAGGATTATCATTAGGGTTAGGGTTAGGATTCGGATTAGTGTAAGGGTAGGTTTAGGGTTTGTGTTAAGTTTAAGGTTAGGGTTGCTGTTAGGGTTAGAGTTAGTGTTAGGGTTAGGGATACAGTTAGTGCTAGTGTTAGGGTTACGGTAAGGGATAGGGTTCCAGTTACGGATAAGGTTAGGCTTAGGTTTAGGGTACTTTTTCTTTGCCTCTTCATAGGGCTACTTCAAGAGGTAAAAAGGATAGAAAGCGCACAGAGAACTAATTTAGTGTGCCAAGTGTCATGCAGCTAACACAAACATTGTTAGATTTAGAGTTCCAACAGCATCTATCCCTATAGGGGACAATGAAGTGAAACCTAATGTTTCAAAATGTTTCTGAAAACGAATGCTTTAAACTACAAGAATGAAATAGGGGGCCAAGTGCAACTGGAAAACAATATTCCTGCCAAGTATCACCAAGTTCGTGTAAAAAAATATTTGCTGAGATTTCAGTCAACTCAAAGTTCTGTGTAAGCTTGGCCAATGCTATCAAATGAAAGTGTTTTTTCCTTGCCTCTGATTAGGGCTTCTTCAAAAGGGAACAAAGCATAGAGAGGTCTCTGAGAACTAATTGAGTGTCTCAAGTTTCATACAGCTAGCATAAACCGTGTTTGACTTACAGATCCAACTGCCTCCATCCCTGTAGGGAAAAACGAAATAAAACCTAAAAATTCAAAGTTTTCCTGAAAACAAACGCTTCAATCTAGAAGAACGAAATTTGGGGGGCCAAGTGAGACTGGAGTAGCAATCATTCCTACGAAGTATCACGAATATAGGTTTAAAAATGTTTGCTGAGATTTCAGTCAACTCGGAGTTCTATGGAGATTGGTAAACACTTTCATGTGAGTGTTTTTTCCTTGCCTTTGCTTCAGGCTACTTCAACATGTAGCAAAACATAGAGAGCTATCTGAGAACTAATTCAATGTGTCAAATTTCAAGAAACTAGCAAAAACCGTGTTTGATTTAGAGATCCAACTTCAACTATCCCTATAGAGGAAAACAAAGTGAAACCTAAAAATTCAAAATGTTCCTGCAAATGATCGCTTCAAACCAGAAGAATGAAATTTGTGGGACAAAGTGCAGCTGAACTACTGATGATTCTGTCAAAGTATCAGCAAGATCAGGTGAAAAAATAACTTGCTGAGATTTCAGTAAACCTGGAGTTCTGTGGAAGCTTGGCAAAAACTTCTTTTTTTTTAAGTCTATTTAGATTGAGAATATGTCACTGCTACTTTTATTTTATTTTTTTTTTGTTGTTTTGTGAGGCCATTCCTCCGTCTCCATCCTCTTTGCCAGAGCCCCAGGACAGACCCTCAGTGCTTCTCACCTACTAACTCCTCCCTCTCTTCAAGTTGCTCTAGGCAACCCTCTCTACTGGCACTTTTGTTTTTATGCTTCTTTTTATTATGAAAAATATCATCTTTATGTTAGAAAGTCAACTACAGAGTCACCACGCATGTTAATCAGTGTCTTAGTCTGTTTTCTGCTGATACCACAGAATCCCACAAGCAGTAGTTTAATCACAGTACAATTTTATTTGCTCGTGGTTCTGGAGGCTTGGCAAGTCCAAGAGTGTGGCACCAGCTTCTGGTGGGCCTTTGCAGTTCTGCAATATAACGTGGTACAAGGCCAGTGGGCAGGCACAAGATGCACCGCTTCAGGTCCACTCATCCTTTTATCAGGAGCCCCCTCCCACCATAATGGCTTAATCCATCTCTTTTTTTGTATACCCATATCTATAGTTTTATTTATACCCACACAACACAAATACACACACCTGTGTGTATAACATGTATTAAGTAGTTTTTTTTAAATTTTTTTATTGTGGGTTGTTCAAAACATTAAAAATTTCTTGACATATCATATTCTACACTTTGATTCAAGTGGGTTATGAACTCCCACCTTCACCCCATACACAGATTGCAGAATCACATCAGTTACACATCCATTGATTTACATATTGCCATACTAGTGTCTGTTGTATTCTGCTGCCTTTCCCATCCTCCACACTCCCCCCTCCCCACCTCTCCCCTCCCCCCCTCCTCTCTCTCTACCCCCTCCACTGTATAACCCTGAGGGTCTCCTTCCATTACCATGCAATTTCCCTTCTCTCTCCCTTTCCCTCCCACCTCTCATCCCTGTTAAATGTTAATCTTCTTCTCCTGCTCTTCATCCCTACTCTGATCTTAGTTACTCTCCTTATATCAAAGAAGACATTTGGCATTTGTTTTTTAGGGATTGGCTAGCTTCACTTAGCATAATCTGCTCTAATGCCATCCATTTCCCTGTAAATTCTATGATTTTGTCATTTTTTAATGCAGAGTAATACTCCATTCAGTATAAATGCCACATTTTTTTTTTTATCCATTCGTCTATTGAAGGGCATCTAGGTTGGTTCCACAGTCTTGCTATTGTGAACTGTGCTGCTATGAACATCAATGTAGCAGTGTCCCTGTAGCATGCTCTTTTTAGGTCTTTACGGAATAGACCGAGAAGGGGAATAGCTGGGTCAAATGGTGGATCCATTCCCAGCTTTCCAAGAAATCTCCATACTGCTTTCCAAATTGGCTGCACCAATCTGCAGTCCCACCAGCAATGTACAAGTGTACCCTTTTCCCCACATCCTCGCCAGCACTTGTTGTTGTTTGACTTCATAATGGCTGCCAATCTTACTGGAGTGAGATGGTATCTTAGGGTGGTTTTGATTTGCATTTCTCTGACAGCTAGAGATATTGAGCATTTTTTCATGTACTTGTTGATTGACTGTATATCCTCCTCTGAGAAGTGTCTGTTCAGGTCCTTGGCCCATTTGTTGATTGGGTTGTTTGTTCTCTTATTGTCTAATTTTTTGAGTTCAATCCTGGTGTATTCAAGGCAAGTAGTCTTGATATGGGATATAATCAAACATGCTATACTTCAGTGATTTTTATACTGAGTCACAAACAATATAAAGACACATTGTATTGAATAAAAAAATAAGTGCTAAATTCCTGAGCTTTTAAAATAGAATTTCATAAAATGCTTTCATAAAGTCATATATTAGTTAAGTGGATATAATTTCCCTATTAAAACACCTTGAATTTAACTGGCACCTGACATGGATTCACCTTTTTTTTTTCCTTCTTGGTAATTTCAAAGTCTCTTCACATGTCTTCTCATACACTTTGCTTAAATTTTCCTTAATTCATTTAGCAAGCCCTTTGCTAAATAAAGTGAACTTTATAAACTTCAATTTTAAGGCAGTCTTAGGAGTTTGGCAATTTTGCTATTCATAAACTGAATCTAAACTTTTTTTGTAAAAACAATTATATTGAATTGGCAAATTTGGAAACAATACACTAATTCAAAGTCCATGATTTGAGATGGTATTTTAAATACATGTTTTATCTTCAAGGTTTTCTGTTGTTTTCTCAGAGCCATCTGGATATAAATTGATGGTTGCCAAAGGTGAAACATTCACTTTATCCATCTGAAGAATCGCTTTGTATATAGAAACTGGAAAGAGCAACTTTAAGATGGTTATGATCCCAGCTGCTCCTAGAAATCCAACACCATGACATTCAAAAACATAAAGAATACTGGGAAAACACTGCTCCAGACCTTACACAGATCTTTTCTGAATTTTCACATCCACTGGCACATTACCTTATATGAGGATGGAGGCTCTGCTCTGAGAGGAGTTTCATGTAATTTGGCAGGTAAAACGTCTTCATCTATAGTGGTTTCAAAATTCCTGAGAAGATACTGAGAGATGGTCTGCAATGAACTAACACTTTCCACTTTTTTGGAATGGTTGGGAAGGGTAAATAAATTGTCACTGTCTCAGAAAATAGTGTATAACATGTTTTCTTCCAAAGGAAGGGTGTAGTTTGAATGTCTGAGTACTCCCTGGTTCTTAACTAGAATATCCACTTCAGTAACTTCCTTCTGTTGAGCTTGTTTTCCATCAATCTCTACTACCTCTTCTTGAATGATGATTAGTTGCAAGGAGAAACCTGATGTCATAGGACACCCATGAACTGATACCCTTACACTGAAAATTCCAATATTCCTTTTCCTCCAAATTTTCCAGATTTTCATTCTTCACTATCAAACTCTGAAAGCTTATTCAGGTTACACCACTATTTACCAGTAAGCCATTTACATATACCTGTCCACTCACATAGGTTATGTTAAGAACAACCTGTTCTTTTGATACCTCCCCATTATCTTTCAGGGTAGTCACATTAATTTTGATGCCATCCTTTCCCAGTAGCAAATGGTGAGCTTCAGGCCTGAAGTTCTCAATGTAGAGCTATGAGAAGAGAGTTGAAAAGAAGACCAGGGATGACCATGCTGCCAGGAGAACCTTCCTAAAATGAAAATGGGCAAAAAATGAGCACAAAAATCATATAACATTATCTTGAGGGATAGGCTCTCACACTTGTCAGCAAGAGCCAACCAGGGCTTTCAAACATGCCCCGCCAGAATAACTCATGTGGGGTTGGCCAGGAGATGACTGATCCAAAAGACTTGGCAAACGCTTTCAAATGAAATGTTATTTTTCCTTGACT
The DNA here is from genome assembly GCF_021218885.2 of Marmota monax. NCBI lineage: Eukaryota > Metazoa > Chordata > Mammalia > Rodentia > Sciuridae > Marmota > Marmota monax. The sequence goes on from NW_026692774.1 coordinate 110,252, forward strand.
GACAAGTGCCTCTGCTTAGGGCTACTTCAACAGGGAACAAGCCTACGGAGCTATCTGATAACTAATAGAGTGTGTCAAGTTTCAAGCAGCTAGCACAAATTGTGTTTTATTTAGAGTTCCAACTGCATCTATCCCTATAGGAGAAAATCTAGTGAAACCTAAAATTTCAGTGTTTCTGCAATCGAACAATTCAACCTAGAAGAACAAAATTTGGTGGGCCAAGTGCGACTGCAATACCAATCATTCCTGCAAAGTATCACCAAGTTCGGGGAAAACAAGGTTTGCTCAGATTTCAGTCAACTCGGAGTTCTGTGGAAGCTTGAAAATACTATCAAATGAAAGTGTTTTTTCCTTGCCTCTGATTAGGTTTACTTCAAAAGAGAACAAAGCATAGAGAGCTTTCTGAGAACTAATTGAGTGTCTCAAGTTGCATACAGCTAGCACAACCTGTGTTTGATTTAGAGATTCAATTGCCTCTATCCCTACAGAAGATAACAAAGTGAAACGTAAAAATATACAGTGTTCTTGCAAATGAACCTTTCAATCCAGAAGAACGAAATTTGGAGGGCCAAGTGCAGTGGGAGAAGCGATCATTTCTATGAAGAATCAACAATATGGGGTTAAAAATATTTTTGCTGAGATTTTAGTCAACTCGAGTTCTGTGGAGACTGGCAAACACTTTCATGTGAAAGTGTTTTTTCCTTGCCTTTGCTTTGGGCTACTTCAAAAGGGATCAAAGCATAGAGCACACTCTTAGAACTAATTGAGTGTATCCACTTTCAAGCAGCTAGAAACAACCGTGTTTGACTTAGAGATCCAACTGCCTCTATTCGAATAGGGGAAAATAAAGTGAAACCTAAATATTCAAAATATTACTGAAATGAACACTCAAACCTAGAAGAACGAAATTTGGGGGGGTGGGGGGGGCAAGTGCGACTACAATATCAATAATTCCTGTAAAGTATCAAAAATTATCAGGTGAAAAAATATTTGCTGGGATTTCAGTAAACTCCGAGTTCTGTGGAAGCTTGGCAAACGTTTTCAAAGAAAAGTGTTCCTTTTTTCCTCTGCTTTGTGCTACTTCAAGAAGGAAAAATTCATAGAGAAAGCACTGAAAACTAATTGAGAGTGTCAAGTTTCAAACAGCTAGCAAAAACCATGTTTGATTTAGAGTTCCAAGAGCATTTATCCCTATAGGGGAAAACAAAGTGAAACATAAAAATTCAAAGGGTTACTGCAACCGAATGCTTCAATGTAATAGAATGAAATTTGGGGGGCCAAGTGCGACTGGACTACCAATCATTCCTACGAAGTATCATCAAGATATGATGAAAAAATATTTGCTGAGATTTCAGTAAACTAGGAGTTCTGTGAAAGCTTGGCAAACACTTTCAAATGAAAGTGTTTTTTTTGTGTTTTTTTTTTCAGCCTCTGCTTTGGGCTAGATCAAGAAGGAACAAACCATAGAGATTGCACTGAAAAGAAGTTCAGTATGTCAAGTTTCAAGCAGGTAGCACAAACCGTGTTTGATTTTGCATTCCAACTGCATCTATCCCTATAGGGGAAAACTAAGTGAAATGTAAAATTCAAACTGTTCCTGCAGTTGGATGCTTCAACCTAAAAAAAAAATGAAATTTGAAGGGCCAAATGCAAGTAATGATCATACTTGCCAATTATGAAAAAGATCACGTGAAAAAATGTTTGCTAAGATTTCTGTAAACTTGGTTTTGTGGAAGCTTGGGAAACGCTATCAAAAGAAAGGTTTTTTTTTTTTTTCTTGCCTCTGCATAGGGCTACTTCAAGTGGAAAAAAAGCATAGAGATCGTACTGAGAACTAATTCAGTGTGTCACATTACAAGCAGGTAGAAAAACAACGTGTTTGATTGAGAGTTCCAACAGCATCTATCCCTATAGGGGAAAACAAAGTGTTCGATTTTGAGTTCCAACAACATCTATCCCTATAGGGGAAAACGAAGTGAAACCTAAAAATTCAAAGTGTTCCTGCAAACGAACACTTCAAAGTAGTAGAATGATATTTGGGGGTCCAAGTGCAAATGGAGTATTGATCATTCATACCAAGTATAATCATGATAGGGTGAAAAATGTTTTCTGTGATTTCAGTAAACTAGGAGTTCTGTGGAAGCTTGGCAAATGCTTTCAAATGAAAGTGTGTTTTCCAGCCTCTGCTTTGTGCTAGATCAAGAGGGAAAAAAGCATAGTGATTGCACTGAGAACTAATTCAGTATGTCAATTTTCAAGCAGCTACACCAAACCGTGTTTGATTTAGAGTTCCAACTGCATCTATCCCTAAAGGTGAAAATGAAGTGAAAATTAAAATTCAAACTGTTCCTGCAGTCCAACGCTTGAACCTAGAAGAACAAAATTTGAAGGGCCATGTGCGACTGGAGTAATGATCATTCTTGCAAATTATGAAAAAGATCACGTGAAAAACTGTTTGCTGAGATTTCTGTAAACTGGGTTTTGTGGAAGCTTGGCAAATGCTATCAAAGTAAAGAGTTTTTATCTTGCCTCTTCTTAGGGCTACTTCAAGAGGGAACAAAGCATAAAGATCATACTGAGAACTAATTCAGTGTGTCAAGTTTCAAGCAGCTAGCAAAATCCATGTTTGATTTAGAGTTCCAACTACATCTATCTCTTTGGGGGAAAATGAAGTGAAACCTCAAAATCCAAAAGTGTTCCTACAAATGAATGATTGAACATAGTAGAACGAAATTTGGGGGGCCAAGTTTGACTGGAGTACTGATCATTTCTACCAAGTGTCATCAAGATAGTGTGAAAAATATTTGGTGGGATTTCAGTAAACTCGGAGTTCTGTGGAAGCTTGGCAAATGCTTTCAAAAGAAAGTTTTTTTTTTTTTTTTTAACCAGCCTCTACTTTGGACTACTTCAAGAGGAAAAAAAGCATAGAGAGCACTCAGAGAACTGATTAAGTTTGTCAAGTTTGAAGTAGCTAGCACAAACCATGTTTGATTTAGAGTTCCAAATGCATCTATCCTTATAGGGGAAAACTTAGTGAAACCTAAAAATTCAAAGTGTTTCTTCAAAAGAACACTTCAACCTAGAATAACGAAATTTGGGGGACCAAGTGCAACTGGTGTAGTGATCATTCTTGCTAATTATCAAAAAGATCGGTTAAAAAAATTGCTGACATTTCTCTAAACTCGGAGTTTTGTGGAATCTGGGCAAATGCTAACAAAAGAAAGTGTCTTTTTCTTGCCTCTGCTTAGCCCTACTTCAAGAGGGAACAAAGAATAGAGATTGCACTGAGAATTAATTCAATTTGTCAAGATTCAAGCAGCTAGCACAAATCATGTTTGACTTAGAGTTCTAAATGCATATGTACCAATAGGGAAAAATGAACCAATACCTCAAAATTCAAAGTGTTCCTGCAAACGAATGCCTCAACCTAGAAGAATGAAATTTTGGGGGCCAAGTTCGATTGGAGTACCAATCATAACTGCAAAGAACCAAAAAGATTGTGGAACAAAATATTTGCTGATATTTCAGTCAATTCCATGTTCAGTGGAAGCTTGGCAAATGCATGTTCTTGAAAGTGATTATTCCTTCACTGAAATGTGCCTCTGCTTATGGCTAAATCAAGAAAGAACAAATTATAGAGAGTGCACTCAGAACTAATTCAGTATGTCGAGTTTCAAGCAGCTAGCACAAACCATGCTGTACTTATAGTTACAACTTCATCTATCCCTATAGGGAAAACTGAAATGAACAAAATTGAAACTTTTCCTTCAGTTGAACACTTCAACATAGAACGAAATCTGGGGGACCAAGTGCTACTGGAGTACGGGTCATTCTTGCCAAGTATCAACAAGATCAGGTGAAAAAATATTTCTTGAGATTTCGGTAAACTTGGAGTTCTGTGGAAGTTGGCAAAAGCTTTCAAATAAAAGTGTGTTTTTGCCAGCCTCTGCTTAGGGCTTCTTCAAGAGGGAACAAAGCATAGAGAGTGCACAGAGAACTGATAGTGTGTCAAGTTTGAAGCAGCTAGCACAAACCGTGTTTGATTGTTTGCCAAGCTTTCACAGAACTCCTAGTTTACTGAAATCCCAGCAAACATTTTTTCACCCTATCTTGATGATACTTGGTAGAAATGATTGGTAATCCAGTCACACTTGGCCCCACCAAATTTGCTCTACTACATTAAATCATTCGTTTGCAGGAACACTATGAATTTTTAGGTTTTATTTCATTTTTTTCATATAGGGATAGATGCTGTTGAAACTCCAAAGCAAACACGATTTTTGCTAGTGGCTAGAAAATTGACACACTAAATTAGTTCTCAGTGCGATCTCTCTGCTTTGTTCCCATTTCAAGTACCCCTAAGCAGAGGCAAGAAAAAAAAAAAAAAAACACTTTCATTTGAAAGTGGTTGCTGAGCTTCCACAAAACCAAGTTTGCACAAATCTCAGCAAACAATTTTGATAATTGGCAAGAATGATCATTACTCCTGTCGCATTTGGCCCCCCAAATTTCATTCTTCTAGGTTGAAGCGTTCGTTTGCAAGAATAGTTTGAATATTAAGTTGAATTTTGTTTTCCCCTATAGGGATAGAGTCATTTGGAACTCTAAATCAAACACGGTTTGTGCTAGCTGCTTGAAACTTGATGTACTGTATTAGTTTGGATTGTGGACTCTAGGCTTTGTTCCATCTTGAAGTAGCCCAAAGATGAGGCTGGGAAAAGACACTTTCATTTGAAAGTGTTTGCCAAGTTTCCACAGAAGTCTGAGTTGACTGAAATTTCAGGAAATATTTTTCACCACATCTTGATGATACTTGGTAAGAATGCTCAGTACTCCAGTTGCACTTGGTACCCCAAATTTCATTCTTCTATGTTGAAGCATTCGTCTGCAGGAACACTTTGAATTTTTAGGTTTCACTTCATTTTCCCCTATAGGAATAGATACATTTGGAACTCTAAATCAAACATGGTTTTTGCTAGCTGCTTGAAACTAGACACACTCAATTTGTTTTCAGGGTGCTCTCCATGTTTTCTTCCCTGTTCAAGTAGTTCAAAGCAGAAGCAAGAAAAAAAACATTTTCATTTGAAAGTGTTTGGTAAGTTTCCACAGAAGTCCAAGTTTACAGAAATCTCAGCAAATATTTTTTCAACCAATCTTGTTCACACTTGGCAGGAATGATCGGTACTCCAGTCACACTAAGCCCCCCAAATTTCATTGTACTATGTTCAAGTGTTCATTTACAGGAACACTTTGAATTTTTAGCTTTCACTTCATAGGGATAGATTCAGTTGGAATGCTAAATCAAAAACGGTTTGTGCTAGCTGCTTGAAAATTGACATACTGAATTAGTTCTCAGTGTGATCTCTATGCTTTGTTCCCTCTTGATCTAGCACAAAGCAGAAGCTGGAAAAAACTTTCATTTGAAAGCATTTGCCAAGCTTCCACAGAATTTCTAGTTTACAGAAATCCCAGCAAACATTTCTTCATCCTATCTTGATAATACTGGGTTAGTAATTATTGGTACTCCAGTCACACTTGGCCACCCCCAAATTTCTTTCTTCTAGGTTGAAGCATCAGGTTGCAGGAACACTTTGAATTTTTAGGTTTCACTTTGTTTTCTCATATAGTGATAGATGCACTGAAACTCTAAATCAAACATGGTTTTTGCCAGCCTCTTGAAACTTGACACACTGAATTAGTTATCACAGTGATCTCTATGCTTTGTTTCCTCTACAAGTAGCCCTAAGGAGAGGCAAGAAAATAATACTTTCATTTGTTAGTGTTTGCCAAGCTTCCACAAAACCAAGTTTGCACAAATCTCAGCAAATATTTTTGACAATTGGCAAGAATGATCATTACTCCAGTCACACTTGGCCCCCCAAATTTGTTCTTCTAGGTTGAAGCGTTTGATTGCAGGAAAAGTTAGAATTTTAAGTTACATTTTGTTTTCCCCTATAGGGATAGAGACATTTGGAACTCCAAACCAAACACGGTTCGTGCTAGCTACTTGAAACTTCATGTACTGTATTAGTTCTGAGTGTGAACTCTAGACTATTTTCCCTCTTGAAGTAGCCCAAAGATGAGAATGGGAAAAAACACTTTCATTTGAAAGTGTTTGCCAAACTTCCACAGAAGTCTGAGTTTACTGAAATCTCAGGAAATATTTTTTCACCGGATCTTGATGATACTTGGTAAGAATGCTCAGTACTCCAGATGCACTTGGCCCCTATAATTTCACTCTTCTACATTGAAGCATACGTTTCCAGGAATACTTTTGAATTTTTAGGTTTCACTTGGTTTTCCCCTATAGGGACAGATACAGTTCGAACTCTAAATCAAACATGGTTTTTGCTAGCTGCTTGAAACTAGACACACTCAATTTGTTTTCAGTGTGCTCTCCATGTTTTGTTCCCTGTTCAAGTAGTCCAAAGCAGAGGCAAGGAAAAAAAAAAAACACTTTCATTTGAAAGTGTTTGCCAAGTTTCCACAGAAGTCCAAGTTTATGGAAATCTCAACAAATATTTTTTCAACTGATCTTGTTCACACTTAGCAGAAATGATCAGTACTCCAGTCGCACTGGGCCTCCCAAATTTCGTTTTACTATGTTGAAGCATTCGTTTGGAGGAACACTTTGAATTTTTAGGTTTCACTTCATAGAGGTAGATGCAGTTGGAATGCTAAATCAAAAACGGTTTGTGCTAGCTGCTTGAAAATTAACATACTGGATTAGTTCTCAGTGTGATCTCTATGCTTTGTTCCCTCTTGATCTAGCACAAATCAGAGGCTGGAAAAAAAAAACTTTCATTTGAAAGCATTTGCCAAGCTTCCACAGAACTCCTAATTTACAGAAATCCCCAGCAAACATGTCTTCACCCCATCTTGATGATACTGGGTATGAATGATCGGTACTCCAGTCGCACATGGCCCTCCAAATGTCTTTCTTCTAGATTGAACTGTTCCTTTGCAGAAACACTTTGAATTTTTAGGTTTCACTTCATTTTCCCATATATGGATAGATGCACTGGAACTTTAAATCAAACACGGTTTTAGCCAGCTGCTTGAAACTTGACACACTGATTTAGTTCTCAGTGCAATCTCTATGCTTTCTTCCCTCTTTATGTAGCTCTAAGGAGAAGCAAGAAAATAACACTTTCATTTGATAGTGTTTGCCAAGTTTTCACAAAACCAAGTTTACGCAAATCTCAGCAAATATTTTTGATAATTGGCAAGAATGATCGTTACTCTAGTCACACTTGGCCTGCCAAATTTCATTCTTCTAGGTTGAAGCATTCGATTGCAGGAATAGTTTAAATTTTAAGTTTCATTTCATTTTCCCCTATACGGATAGAGACATTTGGAACTCTAAATCAAACACGGTTCATGCTAGCTGCTTAAAACTTGACATACTCTATTAGTTCTGAGTGTGAACTCTAGGCTTTGTTCCCTCTTAAAGTAGCCCAAAGATGAGGATGGGAAAAAAGACTTTCATTTGAAAGTGTTTGCCAAGCTTCTACAGACCACCGAGTTCACTGAAATCTCAGGAAATATTTTTTCACTGGATCTTGATGATACTTGGTAGGAATGATCGGTACTCCAGTTGCACATGGCCCTACAAATTTAATTCTACTATGGTGAAGCTTTTGTTTGCAAGAACACTTTTGAATTTTTAGGTTTCACTTTGTATTCCACTATACAGATAGATGCAGTTGGAACTCTAAATAAAAAAAATGGTTTTTGATAGGTGAATTAGTACTCAGTGAGATCTCTATGCTTTGTGCCCTCTTGAAGTAGCCCTAAGCAGAGGCAAAAAAAAGAAAAGAAAAAAAAACACTTTCTTTTGATAGGGTTTGCCAAGCTTCCACAAAACCAATGTTACAGAAATCTCAGCAAATATTTTTTCATGAGATATTTTTCATAATTGGAAAGAATGGTAATTAATCCAGTCACACTTGGCCCCCCAAATTTCATTCTTCTAGGTTGGAGTGTTTGACTGCAGGTACAGTTTGAATTTTAAGTTCCACTTCATTTTCCCCTATAGGGATAGATGCAGTTGGAATGCTAAATCAAACACGGTTTGTGCCAGCTGCTCGAAACTTGACATACTGAATTAGTTCTCATTGCAATCTCTATGCTTTGTTCCCTCTTCAAGTAGCCCAAAGTTGAGGCTGGGAAAAAAAAATAAAAACACTTTCATTTAAAACATTTGCCAAGCTTCCACAGAACTCCAAGTTTATGGAAATCCTAGCAAATATGTTTTCACCCTATCTTGATGATACTTGGTAGGAATGATCAGTACTCCAGTAGCACTTGGCCCTCCGAATTTTGTTCTACTATGTTGAAGTGTTCGTTTGCAGGAACACTTTTAATTTTTAGGTTTCACTTTGCTTTCCCATATAGGGATAGATGCTGTTGGAAATCCAAATCAAATACGGTTTTAGCTAGCTATTTGAAACTTTAAATACTGAATTAGTTCTTAGTGCTCTCTCTATGCCTGTTCCCTCTTAAAATATCACAAGGCAGAGGATTGGAAAAAAAATCTTTTATTTGAAAGTTTTTGCCAAGCTTCCACAGAACTCAGAGTTTACTGAAATCCCAGCAAATATTTTTTCACCCTATCTTGATGACACTTGGTAGAAATGATAGGTACTCCAGTCGCACTTGTCCCCCCCCCCAATTTTGTTGTACTATGTTGAAGCATTCGTTTGCAAGAACATTTTGAATGTTTAGGTATAAGTTCATTTTTCACTATAGGGATTGATGCACTGGAACTCTGTATCAAACACGGTTTTAGCTAGCTGCTTGAATCTTGACACACTGAATTAGTTCTCAGTGTGATCTCTATGCTTTGTTCCTTGTTAAACTAGCCCTAAGAAGAGGCAAGATAAAAACACTTTCTTTTGATAGCGTTTGCCAAGCTTCCACAAAATCAAGTTTACAGAAATCTCAGCAAATATTTTTTAACACGATCTTTTTCATAATTGGCAAGAATGTTCATTACTCCAGTGGCACTTAGCCCTTCAAATTTAGTTCTTCTAGGTTGAAGTGTTTGACTGCAGGAACAGTTTGAACTTTAAGTTCCTCTTAGTTTTCCCCCTTAGGGATAGATGCAGTTGGAACTCTAAATCAAACAGGGTTTGTGCTAGATGCTTGAAACTTGACATACTGTAATAGTCATCAGTGCAATCTCTATGCTTTTACCCTCTTGATCTAGCACAAAGCAGAGGCTTAAAAAACACTTTCATTTGAAAGCATTTGCCAAGCTTTCATAGAACTCCTTGTTTACTGAAATCCAAGCAAATATTTTTTCACTCTATCTTGATGTTCCTTTGCAGTAATGATCAGTATTGCAATTGCACTTTGCCCCCAAATTTCGTTCTTCTAGGTTAGAGTGTTCCTTTGCAGGAACACTTTAAATTTTTAGGTTTCACTTTGTTTTCCCCTATTCAGATAGATGCAGTTGGTCTCTAAATCAAACACGGTTTGTGCTACCTTTATGAAACTTGACACATTCAATTAGTTCTAAGAGTGATTTCTATGCTTTGTTTCCTCTTGCAGTAGCCCTAAGCAGAGTCACTTGCCAGTGAAGGATAAATAACTTTTCATTTGAAAGTGTTTTCCAAGCTTCCACAGAACTCCAAGTTTACTGAAATCTCAGCGAATATTGTTTTACCTGATTTTGTTGATACTTTGAAGTAGTGATCAGTATTGTACTCGCACTTTGCACCCCAAATTTTGTGCTTTTAGGTTGAAGGGTTCGTTTCAGGAATAGTTTGAATTTTTAAGTTTCATTTTGTTTTCCCCTATCGGGATATTTCCATTTGGATCTCTAAATCAAACACGGATTTCTCTAGCTGCTTGAAAGTTGACACAATCAATCATTTCCCACATAGCTCTCTATGCTTTGATTTCTGTTGAAGTAACCCAAAGCAAAGGCAAGGAAAAAACACTTTAACATGAAAGCATTTGTCAATCTCCACAGAACTCGAGTTGACTGAAATCTCAGCAAATATTTTTTAACCCTATATTGTTGATTCTTCATAGGAATGATCACTTCTCCCATCGCACTTGACCCTCCAAATTTCATTCTTCTAGATTGAAAGGATCATTTGCAGGAAAACTCTAAATTTTTAGGTTTCACTTCGTTTTTCCCTATTGGGATAGATGTAGTTGGATCTCTAAATCAAACACGGGTTGTACTAGCTGTATGAAACTTGATACACTCAATTAGTTCTCAGAGAGCTCTCTATGCTTTGTTCTCCTTTGAAGTAGGAATATTTTTGAATTTTCAGTGTAACGGTCTTAGTTCATGAGTGTCCTATGGCATTGGGTTTCTGTTTGCAACTAATCATCATTTAAGAAGAGGGAGTAGAGATTGATGGAAAACAAGCTCAACAGAAGGAATTTACCGAAGTTGATATTTTAGTTAAGAACCAGGAAGTACTCAGACATTCAAACTACACTCTTCCTTTGGAAGAAAGCATGTTATACACTATTTTACGAGACAGTGACAATTTATTTACCCTTCCCAACCTTTCCAAAAAAGTGGAAAGTGTTAGTTCATTGCAGACCACCAGTCAGTACCTTCTCAGGAATTTTGAAACCACTATAAATGAACATGCTTTACCTGGCAAATTACCTGAAACTCCTCACCTGATTTAGAAAAGGGCTTACTGTTCAAATGAATTAAGGAAAATTTAAGCAAAGTGTATGAGAAGATATGTGAAGAGACTTTGAAAACACCAAAGAGAAAAACATAAAGAAGGTGCCAATTAAATTCAAGGTGCTTTTAATAGGGAAATTATATCCACTTAATTAATATGTGACTTTATGAAAAGCATTTTATGAAATTCTATTTTAAAAACTCAAGAACTTAACAATTATTTTTTATTCAATACAATATGTCTTTATATTGTTTGTGACTCAGTAAAAAACTCACTGAAGTATATCATATTTGATTATATCCCATATCAAGACTACTTGCCTTGAATACACCAGGATTTAAAAGTAGCAGTGACATATTCTCAATCTAAAGTAAACTTTTTTGAAGAAAAAAAAGAAAGTTTTTGCCAAGCTTCCACAGAACTCCAGGTTTACTGAAATCTCAGCAAGTTATTTTTTCACCTGATCTTGCTGATACTTTGACAGAATCATCAGTAGTCCAGCTGCACTTGGTCCCACAAATTTCGTTTTTTTGGTTTGAAGTGTTCTTTTGCAGGAACATTTTGAATTTTTAGGTTTCACTTTGTTTTCCTCTATAGGGATAATTGAAGTTGGATCTCTAAATCAAACACAGTTTTTGCTAGTTTCTTGAAATTTGACACATTGAATTAGTTCTCAGATAGCTCTCTATGTTTTGTTACATGTTGAATTAGCCTGAAGCAAAGGCAAGGAAAAAACACTCACATGAAAGTGTTTACCAATCTCCATAGAACTCCGAGTTGACTGAAATCTCAGCAAACATTTTTAATCCTATATTCGTGATACTTCATAGGAATGATTGCTACTCCAGTCTCACTTGGCCCCCCAAATTTCGTTCTTCTAGATTGAAGCGTTTGTTTTCAGGAAGACTTTGAATTTTTAGGTTTCACTTCGTTTTTCCCTATAGGGATGGAGGCAGTTGGATCTGTAAATCAAACACAGTTTATGCTAGCTGTATGAAACTTGAGACACTCAATTAGTTCTCAGAGACCTCTCTATGCTTTGTTCCCTTTTGAAGAAGCCCTAATCAGAGGCAAGGAAAAAACACTTTCATTTGATAACATTGTCCAAGCTTCCACAGAACTCCAAGTTGACTGAAATCTCAGCAAATATTTTTTCACCCGCACTTGTTGATACTTGGCAGGAACATCATTTTCCAGTTGCACTTGGTCCCCTTATTTTGTTCTTCTAGTTTGAAGCATTCGTTTTCAGGAACACTTTGAATTATTAGGTTACACTTCATTTTCCAATATAGGGATAGATTCTGTTGGAACTCTAAATCAAACACGATTTGTGCTAGCCATATGAAACTTGACACACTAAATTAGTTCTCTGTGCACTCTCTATCCTTTTTACCTCTTGAAGTAGCCCTATGAAGAGGCAAAGAAAAAGCACCCTAAATCTTAGCCAAACCCTATGCCTTACTGGAACACTATCCCTTACCATAAACCTTACACTAACACTAAACATATCCCTAACCCTAATGTTAACCCTAACCCTAACACTAACACTATTCCTGAACCTAACACTAACTGTAAGCATTAACCTAACCCTAACCCTAAAACTAACCCTAAAACTAAACATAAACCTAAAACTAAACGTAAACCCAACACCAAGCCTAACACTAAACCTAACCCTAATGCTGAGACTAACCATAAACCTAACCCTAAACTTAAACCTAACCTGAAACCGAACCATAAATTTAAATTTAAGCCTAACCCTAATCCTTACACAAACACTAACCCAAACCCTAACCCTAACCTAGCCTTAACACACACCCTAACCATAATCCTAACACTACCCTTACACTAACCTGAATACTCATGCTAACCCTAAACCTAACACTAAACCTAAACCTAAATCTAACCCTAAACCTAATACTAAAACTAACCCACACCCCCTAACTCTAACCCTAACCCTAACACAAACCCTGAACCAAACCCTAACCCTACCCTAACTCTAATCAGTACACTCACCCTAACCCTATCTCAAAGAGTAACCCTAACCCTAAATATAATCGAAACACTATACCTAACCCTGAACCTAACAAAACCTAACACTAACTCTAACCCCAACACTAACCCTAACCTTGGACTACCTCTAATCCTACCCCTACCCCTAATCATAACCCTAACTCTAACACTAAAATTAACCCTAACACTAATGTTAACGCTAACATTAACCCTAAAAATAACAATAAACCTAACATTAACTCTAACAATAACCTTAACCCTAACCCAACCCTATTCCTATCCCTAATACTAACCCTAAATCTAACTCTAACACTAACACTAAATTTCAACCTAATCCTAACCCTAAGCCTATTACTAAAACTACCCTTAACACTAACACTAAATCTAACCCTAACCCTAACACTAAACCTAACCATAACCATAAAACTAACCTTAATCTCACCCTATCCCTAAACCTAACACTAACCCTAAGCCTAAAACTAAACCTAACACAAATCCTAACCATAGCCCTAATCCTAAACCTAACACTAACCCTAACCCTAACCCTAAACCTAACATAAATCCTAACCATTGAACTTACACTAAATCTAACCCAACACGGCCTAACCTTAACATTAAAACTAACACAAACTTAACTCTAAACCTAACCCTTACACAAATACTAACCATAACCCTAACCCTACCTTAACACTAACCACACTACTCACCCTAACCCTAACCCTGACATAAACCTAACCCTAAAAATAACCCTAACCCTAAACATTAGCCTAACACTAACCCTAACCCTAAACCTAAACCTAATCTTAACCTTAACCCTTACACTAAGGGTAACCCTAACCCAATACCTAATATTAACACTAACATTAATCCTGCCCTAAACCTAACCCTAACTCGAACCCTAACCCTAACCTTAACCATAATGGTAACCCTAACCCTAACCCTAACATTAACCTAACCCTAACTGTAACAAAAACTTTAACCCTAATCTGAAACAAAACACTAACACTAACACTAACCCTATACCTAACCCTAACCCAAAACCTAACAATAACCCTAATTCTAACCCTAAAGTTAATACTTAACTTAACCCTAACTCTAGACTAATATTTACCATAACCCTAAACCTAACACTAATCCTAAACCTAATCCTCACCCTAACACTAAATACTAACCCTAAGTCTAACCCTAACTTAACACTAACACTAACCATAATACTAACACAAACCTCAAACCTATCCTTAACACTAACACTAACCATTAAACTAAAACTAACCCTAAAATAAACCGTAACCCTAACCCTAACCAGAAAGATAAAAGTAACAATAACCATAACCCTAACACTAACCCTCATACTAATCCTAACCCTAACCCTAACACTAACAGTAACTCTAAAATTAACACTAACCCTAACTCTAACCCTAAACCTAACCCTAATCCCTACCCTAACTCTTACCCTAATCCTAAACCTAACACTATCCCTAACCCTAAACTTAACACTAACCCTAACCCTAACTCTAACACTAACACAAATCATATCCCTAACATTAACCTTAACATTAACCCAAACCCTAATTTTAATCCTAAACCTAACACTAAAACAATCCCTAAACCTAACGATAACCCTAAACCTAATCCTAACATTTAACTTACCCTAAACCTAAACTATCCCTACCCTAATCCTAACACTAACACTAACCCTAACACTAACCCTAACCCTAATCCAAACAGTGAAACTAACCCTAAATTTACCTAACCCTGTCACAAACCCTAACCCTAACCTAACCCTAAGCATAACCCTAAACCTTACACTAACCCTAACACTAAAGCTAACTCTAACCCTAACTCTAATATAACAATAACCCTAAACCTAACCCTAACACTAAACCTAACCCTCACCCTAACCCTAACACTAAAACTACACATAACACTAAGCCTACCCCTAACACTACCCTAACCCTAAACCTAATCCTAAACGTAACCATAACCTGAAGCCCAACTCTAAACCTAATAGTAACCCTAACCATAATTCTAACACTAACCCTATCTCAAACCCTAATCCTAAAAATAACATTAATACTAACCCTATCCTAAAACCTAGCTTTAATCCTAACCATAAACTTGAACATAAAACTAACTGTAATCCTAACCCTAACATACAATCTAACCTAACTTTAATCCTAACACTAAACCTAACCCTAACTCAAACCCTAACCCTAACACTAATTTTATCCAGAATACTAACCCTAAATCTAACCCTAAACATAACAAAAACCCTAGTCCTAACCTAACCCTAACATTAACCCTAAACCTAACCCTATCCCTAACACTAACCCTAACCATAAACATAACGCTAACACTAACATTAAATCTAACCCTAAACTTAAACCTTACCAAACACTAACCCTAAACCTAATCCTAACACTAACACTAAACATAACCCTAACCCTAACAGAAAACCTAACCCTCTAACTAACCCTAACTCTAATCCTAAGCCTAAACGTAACACTAACCCTAACACTAACCATAAACCTAACCCTAACCCTAACACAAACCTACTCCAACCCTATCCCTCACACTAATTCTTACCATAACATTAAACCTAACAATAACCCTGAACTTTACTCTAAAACTAACCGCAAACCTAGTGCTAAATGTAACACTAAACCTAACCCTATTCTTAAGTCTAACACTAACCCTAATCGTATATTTAACACTAACCCTAATGCTAACCCTAATACGAACACGTACACTAACACTAACCCTAACCCTAACTCTAAACCTAACCCTAATCCTAACCTTAACCCTAAAACTAATGCTAACCCTATCCCTAAATCTAATCGTATCCATAACCCTAACCGTAAACCTAACACTAACTCTAACCCTAAACCTAACAGAAACACTAACCCCAATATAAACCTAACAGTAACCCTAACTCTAACACTAACACTAAATCTAACCCTAACCCTAATCCTAATAGTAATCCTAACCCTAACCCTAACACTAAACTTAACCCTAACCCTAACTCTAAAAATGACCCTAACTGTAAACATAAACATAACCCTAACCCTAACACAAACCATAACCCTAACAGTAACAATAACCCTAGCCCTAACACTAATCCTAACAATCACCGTAACACTAAACCTAAACCTAATTGTAACACTAACCATAACCCTAACCCCAACCCTAACACTATCCCTAAACCAAACCCTAACCCTAACCATAACATGAACCCTCAACTTAATAATAACACTTAACCTAACAGTTACCCTATTCCTAACTCTAAACCTTACCCAAACCCTCATCCTAACGCTAACCCTAACCCTAAACCTAACCATAAACCTAATCCAGACATTAATTCTATCTGTAACCCTAACCCTAACCCTAACCCTAACTCTAACATTTACAATAACAACCCTATCACTAACTTAAACCTTAACCCTAACTCTAACCATAATCCTAATCTTAACACAAACCTTCAGAGTAAACTTAACATTAATTCTAACAGTAAACCTAATACTAACACTAAACCTAACCGTAACCCTAACTCTAACCCTAATCCTAACACTAACCCTAACCCTCACAATAACCTTAACCCTATCCCTAACCTCATCCTGAAAATAACCCTAAACATAATCATATCCCTACCACTAACCATAGCCATAACCAAATCCTAACCATAACCCTAACCCTAACCCTAAACCTAACCCAAAACTTAACCCTATACCTAACCCTAACCATAACACAAACCCTAACACTCAGCTAACCCTAAAACTAACCCTAACCTTAATCCTAACCACAACTCTAACCCTAACCCTAACCCTTACCATAACCATAACCTTAAACCTAACCCAAATCCTAACCATAACCCAAATTAAACCTATCACTAAACCTAACCCTAACCTAAACCTAACCATAATCCTAAACATAACCCTAATTCTAACCGTAATCCTAACACAAACCCTAACCTTAACACTGAACCTAACTCTAACCCTAACCCTAAACCTAACACTAAACCTAACCCTAACCATAAACCTGACACTAACCCTAAATCTAACCCTAAACCTAACTCTAACACTATCACTACAACTAACCCTAAACCTAAATCCAACCTCAAACCCATACTAACACTAACCCTAATCCTAACACTAACCATATACCCAACCCTAACCTTAATCCTATCCATAACCCCAACCCTCACCCTAAACCTAACACAAACACTAAACCAAATCTAAACTTTAAACTAACCCTAACCCTAACCCTAAACCTAAACCTAACCCTAACAATAACCCTAACTCTATCACCAACCCTAACACTATCTAATTCTAAAACTAACACTATCTCTATTCCTAACCTAAACATTACCCTAACCCTAATAGTAACTATAGCCCTAACACTAACCCTAATGCTAACCCTAATTCTAACCCTAATTCTAACCCTTAACATTAATCCTAATAAAAATGAAATCCTAACATTAATACTGACTCTAAACCTTACCTGAAAACAAACCCATACCCTAAACCTATACCTAATCCTAACTCTAACCCTAACCCTAAACCTAAACCTAAACTTAACCCGAATCCTAACACTAACACTAACCCTAAACCTAACCCAAACACAATCCCTAACTCTAACACTAACACTATCCCTAATCTGAACAGTAACCCAAATCCTAACCCTAACCCTAATGCAAACCCTAACCCTAACCCTAAAAATAACACTAACCCTTACCCTAACCCTAACTCTAACCCTAACCCTAATCCTAACATTAACCCTATCCCTTTCATTGAACCTAACTGTTACCAAAATACAAACCATAACCCTATCTCTAACCTTAACCCTAACACTAACCATATCACTCACCGTAACCCTAAACCTAAGCCTAATTCTAACACTAACCGTAACCCTAACCCCAACCCTAACACTAACTTTAACACTAACCCTTACACAAACCCTAAACCTAACACTAAACCTAACAATAACCTTTACCCTAACAGTTATCATATTCCTAACTGCAAACCTTACCCAAACCTTCATCCTAACACTAACCCTAACCCTAAACCCAACCCTAATCTGAAACTAATTTTATCCATAACCCTAAATGTAAACCTAGCCCTAAACACAACCCTATCCCTAACCCTAACCCTAACCCTAACCTTATACATAACATTAATCAGAACCCTAACCCTAAACATAACCTTCACCCTAAACATAACCCTACTTCTAACCCAAATCCTAACACTAAACCTAACACTCACCCTAACACTAAACCTAATCATAACACTAAAACTAACCAAAATTCTTAACATAACCCTAATCCTAATCCTAACACTAACCCTAACTCTAACTATAACCTTAATACTAACCCTAAACCTCAACCTAACACTAACCATAACCATAACCAAATCCCTAACACTAACCATACCATAAACAAACCCTAAAACTAACACTAAACCTAAGTGTAAACCTAACCCAAAACGTAACATTAAACCTAACCCTAACTCTAACACAAACCCTAACTCATACCTAACTGTAGCACTAAACCTAACCTTATTCCTAACTGTAACACTAACCATAAACCTAAACCTTACCCTAACCATAACCCTAACACTAACCCAAATCCTAAACATAACTTTAATGTAACCCCAACACTAATCCTAAACCTAACACTAGAATTAACCCTAACCCTAACCCTAACCCTAATCCTAAACCTAATACTAAACCTAACCCTAACCCTAACCCTAACACTAACCCTAAAACTAAACCTAACACTAACCCTAACCCTAATCCTAAACCTAACGCTAATTCTATCCATAACCTTAATCCTAACACTAACCATAACCCTAACCATAACAAAAAAACTAACCATAACGTAATCCTAACACTAACCAATACCATATACTAAATCTCACATTAAAACTCACTTTACGCTAACACTAACCCTAACCTAATCATAACCCTAACCTTAACCTAACCTTAACCCTAACCCTAACACTAACCCTAAAATAAACCTAACCCTAACCTCAACACAAACCACAACACAAACACTAATCCTAACCCTAAATCTAACCCTAACCCTAACCGTAAACCTAAGCATAACCCTAACCATAAACCTAACCTTAAACCTAACACTCACCATAACTCTACCCTAACCATAACACTACTTCTTTCCATAATCCTAAGCTTAACATTAGCCCTCAACCTATCTCTATATCTAACCCTAACTGTAACACTAACCCTAACTGTAATGTAGCACTAACACTAACATTACCCTAACTCAAAACCTAACCCTAACCCTAAACCTAACCCTAACACTATCCCTAATCCTAACACTAAACATAACCCGAACACTAACACTAATTCTTACTGTAATCCTAAACCTACCACTAACCCTCAACCTGACTCTAACTCTTGCCCTCATTTTAACTCTTACCCTAAATCTAACACTATCACTAAGCCTAACCCTAACACTAACCCTATTCCTAATTCTAAACCTACACCCAAACCTAATGCTAACCCTAATCCTATCCATTATCCCAACCCTAACCCTAACCCTAAACCTAACTCTAAATTTAATAGTAACACTAGCCCTAACCCTAACCCTAACCCTAACCCTAAAACTAACCCTAACCCTAATTCTAACCCTTAACACTAACCCTAATCCTAACATAACCCTAACACTAATACTGACCCTAAATCTTACCAGAAAACAAACCTTTATCCTAATCCTAACCCTAACCCTATCCCTAATCTTAACCATAACCCAAACCCTAACTCTAACCCTAACCCGTCCCTAATCTTAACTGTAACCCTAACCCTAATATGAACCCTATCCCCAAACCTAACCCTAACCTTAATCATAACACTAACCCTAACCCTAATCCTAACCCTAACATTAACAATAACCCTAACTCAAACACTAACCCTAACCCTAACACTATCCATAATCCTAAACAAAACTCTAAACTTAACCCTAATACTAACCCTATCCATAACTCTAATCCTATCTATAATCCTATCCCTAACCCTAACCCTAAACCTAACAAAAACTCAAACCCTAAACCTAACCCTAAACCTAACAGTAACCTTTATCCTAAACCTAACACAAACCTTAAACCTAACCCTAACTTTAACCCTAACACTAACCCTAACTATAACCCTAAGTCTTGCCCTAACCATAATCCTAACAATGACACTAACTCTAACACTGAACCTGTTACCCGAAAACAAAACTTAAGCTTATCTCTAACCCTAACCCTAACCCTTACCTTAAAGCTAACTCTAATCTTAACACTAACTGTAATTCTAACCATAACCCTAACACTATCCCTAACCCTAACTCTATCCTGCCGCAGTCTGGCTGGGCACAAATGCCGCAGTCTGGCTGGGCACACAATCACGAGCCACCACACAGCTTGTAGATTCAAACAGCAACTCTTTATTCCCGAACTCACACCAGCCATCTACAATCACGTTCTGGGGAAATCCACGTTCTCTGCCCAAATCCACGTTCTCTGCCCAAATTCACCTCCACTGGGCTTCTATCTCCAAAATATATTATCTGAATCCCGTGAGAACTCAAGGGGAACTCAGGCAGCAGGATACGCCCTATTCCCAGCAGGAATAATCTTAAAACTTAAACCTGGAACCTAAACTGGGAATGCCCTAAACACAATTATCTTAAAACCGGGAACACCCTAATCTGCCTTGGTCCTTGAGCAAGGTCACCTACATTCAATGTCACTGCAACATGTCAGAAACATGGGGTACACTGGCAAAGAAATTGTCATACCTACTTGGCTAATGGCTCCCAGCATCTCCCCCCTTCTGATTAATTAAACAACAAGCAATGTGGCTTAAGGACCGTGCCTGGTAGGTTGTGCAATTCAACATATGGTTCTTACCCGTCATCAGAAAACTGACCTTTAGGCGTCAGCCTCCTGTCTTAGGTTGATACCACTGCAATTGGATCATACCCGTCACTGACTACCGGTCCAGCATAAGCCATTGGCCCTCAAATTTTAGACCATCACTAGCAGAAGGGAGGAGGATACAGAAATGCCATGACACCAAGCCAATCGACGGCTCCTTGGGAAAAATTGCATCACTGGTGACACCATCAGCAAAGATATGTCAGCACTACCACAATTAACATGGGGTGTGCTGGCAAGGAAATAAAAATTGCATCACTAGTGACACCACCAGCAAAGATATGCCAGCATTACCACAATTTGCTGCACCAAACGATGGTTACATAGTCCAGGCAAGTTCTGCAAGCAGTTCAAAGCGGAGGAATCTGTCAATATGTCCATTTCCTCCCAAAATCCGTTTCCTCCCAAAGTAAGTTAACTCCTTGATTGAGCATTACTTGTTGAGTTATATTCATTGATGCATCAGTTTATACAGTTTACTGTGATAGCTATCATAGAAGCTGTAGTCTGGTTTTATCTTTGTCTTCACCGGCACTGGGATGGAGATAGGAATTCTGGCAATGATGCTAAAAATACATTATCCTGAAAAGAATTATTAAATATAATGAAGAGGAAAGGTGAAAGTAAACAAACAGATCTGTTAACCTACTTTAAAAACAATCCTTAACAGATTTTTACCTAATTTAAATTAGTAAACAAACAGATCTGTTAACCACCTTTAAAAACAATCCTTAACAGCTGTTTACATAATTTCAATTAAACCATTTAAATCACGTGAATAAAAAAATAATAATAATTCAGATCCATTTTTTCATGAGCGCTCCTCATATAAGAAATATGGACATACGCACATACAGACATACAACACAAAACACAAGAGTGCACACAAACGTACAACACATAAGAAAATAGTAAAGGCCTTGTAGCTTTACCTAGGTGAAATCTCCATTGCAATGTTTAAAAACTCCACAGTCAAAAATTAAAACTGATCAGAAAAACATTAACCTAGGTTTGTATGAGCTCAAAAAATAAAAATAGAACCTTATGATGTGGAAAAATGCAATAATAAAATAGCTATTGAAAAAAGCATCCTGGTTAATCACTGTCGCAGATGTAAGAATGACCAAGCTGGAGTTCTGGATATCAGCTGTTATGGATTTGAGTCAAATCATCTTCTTTTCGATCTGTAGAAATTGTTTTAGTTAATCTCTCTGGAATCCAAATGGGCTGCTGTTCTCCCTGCGGAAAAACACAAACAGACCCCCGACTCCAGACAATCACTGGGTCAGGACCTTTCCATTGTCCTGTTAGAATATCTTTCCAAAGTACTTTAGGCTTATGTACATTTTTTGGATACATATGCCTTTCTGCAGCACTAAGTCCTGATGAATCCAAATTTAAAAAGTTTAGAGTAAAAAGCATTATTTTAAGTTTATCTTTGGGGGATATATACCCCCTTCCAATTCCCTCTTTTTGCTTTAATAAGTATGTTTTAATAGTTTGATGAGCTCTTTCAACTATGCCTTGTCCCTGTGGATTGTATGGGATTCCTGTTATATGAGTAATACCAAATGATGAGCAAAATTGTTTAAAAGAGGTAGAGGTATAGCCAGGACCATTATCAGTTTTTAACTGTTTAGGAACGCCCACAGTGGCAAAATTTTGTAAGCAATGAGCTATAACATCTTTAGTTTTTTCTCTGGCATGAAGGGAGCCCATCAAAAATCCAGAAGAAGTATCAACTGTAACATGCAAATATTTTAATTTTCCAAATTCTGGCAAGTGTGTGACGTCCATCTGCCAAATATGGTTAGGTATCAGTCCTCTAGGATTGACTCCAAGATTAACTTGTGGTAAAAATGTCACACAATTTTGACATTGTTTTATTATATGTCTGGCTTGTTCCTTAGTTATTTTAAAATGCTTTTGTAAAGTATTAGCATTAACATGAAACCTTTTATGAAAATTTGTAGCTTCTTCAAATGTAGAGAAAATATGTATGTCATGTGTAGTTTTATCTGCTAAATCATTGCCTAAACTAAGGGCTCCAGGCAATCCTGTATGTGCCCTAATATGTCCTATAAAGAATGGATCTTTTCTGTCCCAGATTAGACTTTGTATAGTGGAAAACAATGAGAAAACAGTAGAAGAAGGGGAAATCCTACCAGCATCTTCAAGAGATACTATAGCATTAACTACATACTGACTATCAGAAAATAAATTAAATACAGAATCTTTAAACATCACAAAAGCTTGTAAAACTGCATTAAGCTCTACCTTTTGAGCTGATTGTTTGGGTACTAAAAATGTAAAAGTTTGATCAGGGGTAACTACTGCTGCTGTACCATTATTTGACCCATCAGTGAATATATTTGGAGCATTCATGATAGGTGTTTTTCTTGTCATTTTAGGAAAAACTACAGGATGCTTAGACCAAAAAGACAACAAAGGATTAGATGGTAAATGATTATCAAATGAAACATTAGATTTACACATGATTATTGCCCAAGTATTTAACTCATTAGCTAACTCATCAATTTGATCCATAGTATATGGAGTAATAATTTTATTGGGAGAAATTCCAAACACTCCCTTCGCTGCTTTTATTCCTTTGAGTATTAATTGTCCTACAGCCTCAGGATACCTAGTAAGAATAGTGTTAGGAGAATAAGATAAATGTATCCACAATAATGGACCTTCTTGCCAAAATACTCCTGTAGGAATATTTTTTGTTGGTAGTACAATAAATAATAAAGGCAAACTTATATCCATTCTATCCAAATGCATATTTTCCATATATGTTTCAATAATTTTTAATGCCTTTCTTGCTTTAGGAGTTAACATGCGGGGTGAATTTGGATCTGATGGACCTTTTAGAATATCAAATAAAGGTCCCAATTCTCCTGTTGGTATACCTAGATAAGGCCTTATCCAATTTATGTCTCCCAATAACTTTTGAAAGTCGTTAAGTGATTTGAGTTGATCTACTCGTATTTGAATTTTTGGTGGACGGACCATGGTTGAGGATAGTAGAACTCCTAAATAATTAATTGGAAAATTTAATTGTACTTTATCTATTGCTATCTCTAGATTATAATTTTTTAATAAGTTTGTAAGTGTGGCATAACATTCCAGCAATATGTTTTTATCTTTATGTGCCAATAATACATCATCCATATAGTGAAATATTTGTAGTTCAGGATTTTGATTTCTAAGTGGCTGGATTGCTTTGTTAACATATATTTGACACATAGTTGGACTGTTAGCCATCCCTTGAGGGAGTACTTTCCATTCATATCTCTGATCAGGACCTTCATGATTTAATGCAGGGATAGTAAATGCAAAACGTGGACTATCCTTGGGATGAATTGGAATTGAAAAAAAAAAAACAATCTTTAATATCTATAGCTAAAACATGCCAAGTTTTTGGCAAAGCAGACAATTGAGGAATCCCTGATTGAGCAGGTCCCATAATAACCATCTCATTATTAATGGCTCTTAAATCTTGCAATAATCTCCATTTACCAGACTTCTTTTGGATGACAAAAATGGGAGTATTATGGGGAGATATGGAAGGTTGTATATGTCCTTCCGCTAATTGTTGTTTGACCAGATCATGGGCTACTTGTGTCTTTTCTTTAGTCAGGGGCCACTGAGGAACCCACACTGGTCTTTCTGATTTCCAAGTAATTTTGATTGTCTCAGTGGCCCTTTCTGAAAATCCAACCCATGTCTGTCTGTTCCTTGATCTATTTGTACTGGTGCTGCTATATCTTGCCCTTGTTTTCCTAATCTTTTTTCTTTCCTAAAGCCTTGTCTAGCCCTAGTAGTGGGCGCATTAGGATTGATGTTATTTGTTAACGTCAAACCTAATTGATCTAGGACATCTCGTCCCCATAAATTTATAGGAAGATGATCCAATACATATGGCTGTATAGTTCCTTCACATCCTTCAGGATCCTTCCAATCTAATATCATAGAACTTCTATGGGGATTAGTCACCACTCCTAGGCCTCGAAGCGTTTGAGTGGCTTGTTGTAATGGCCAATGTTTTGGCCATTCTTGACGAGATATGATGCTAAGGTCAGCTCCTGTGTCCAGTAGCCCAATAAACTCATGACCTTGAATATTTAGTTTTAGCATTGGGCGAGAATCTAAATTTAAAGACAACATAGCCCAATCTACACCTGTGGAGCCTAATCCCCTGGAACCTCTTTCTACACTATGACTAGGAAATTTATTATGTAGGCTGGGTATTATTAACAACTGTGCTATTCTATCTCCAGGTGAAATTACTGATATACCTCTTGGAGAACTAGCTATAATTTTTATTTCACCTACATAATCGGGATCAATTACCCCAGGACTTATCATAAGTCCTTTTAATGTAGATGAACTACGTCCCAATAATAAGCCTACTGTTCCTTGGGGAAGAGGTCCTTTTACTCCTGTGGGAATGATTTGAACTCCCATCTCTGGAGTTAATACTGCTCTGGCAGAGGCACAGATGTCCAACCCTGCGCTCCCTTGGGTTTGTCTGATGAGGGATTTAATGGACAATGTGTCCTGGGCACTACCCTGATGGTGTTGCTGGGATCCTCCACTGCCCCGTATATTTGTTGTTGTGGGCCCCGGGGCATTGGGCCCCCCTGTCCGTTTTTTGGCAATGGAGCCTGATGCCTTTCTGCATGATATCTTGGATAAATACCTGGTCTTTGTCCTTTTTTTGATAAGGGAGTACCTTCTATGGTGGTTTGAGAACGGCATTCATTAGCCCAATGTCTCCCTCTACGGCATCGTGGGCAAATACCCGGTATTCTATTCCTTTGATACCTACTTTTGTTAAACCCTCCTCCTATGGGGCAATTCCTTTTAAAATGTCCTGTTTGTTCACAATCATAGCATGTTTTTGGCTTGGTATCTAAAGCCTGTTGTACTGCAGCTGCCAAGACTTGCCCTTGTTCATTAATATCTCTACATAATTTAATATATGTGTTTAAATCTTCATGTCTCCATGGTCTAATAACCTCTCTGCAGCAACGATTTGCTTGGTCATAAGCCAGTTGTTTTATTAATGGCATTGCTTGTTCTGTATCCCCCAAAATTTTGGCAGCCGTTTGAATTAGCCTATCTACAAAGTCAGCGTAAGGTTCATTAGCTCTCTGTATTACCTTAGATAGCTGACCTTGTAAATCTCCATGTCCTTGTAAAGTCTTCCATGCCCTAACTGCGTCTGCAGCAATTTGTGCATATATAGCAGGATCATATTCAATTTGTTGCCGTTGACCCTCATAAGGTCCTTTTCCTAACAACATATCTAGATTTCTTTGAGGGTAACCGGCTGCTGCATTTTGCCTAGCTGTCTCCGCGCAAAATTCCTCATTGGCAACCTTCCATAACAAATATTGTCCTCCATTTAGTACAGATTTACACATGCTAGCCCAATCTGCTGGCGTCATGTCCAAGTTAGTAATGGACTCAACCCTGCTTACCGTGAAGGGAGCTTGGGGACCATAGGTTGTTACAGCCTCCTTTAACTGCTTCACTGTTTTAAAATCTAAAGCACGGTGAATTTGCTGCCCTCCTGCCTGTTCAAGTACAGGGCATGCTAATCTTTGAGGTCCTGTCTCAGGATCCCATTTATCAACTACGGGGTTTGAGGGCCACTCAGCTGTCTCCATCGGTGGGGCTGTTGGTTGAATTATGCCCTCTTGTGATAAAACAGAGTTAGTAACAGCCTCCTGTTGTGGCCTTTTTCCTAACAACCCCTTTTCCTTTAAATTTTCTTCCTCTGTCTGACTGGCTCGAGAGACCTTCTCTTTTGTTTGATCTAAAATGTCTTTCTCCATGGTCTGAACCTCTAACAATTTACTTAACATCTTTTCGGTTTGTTTTTTACTAATTTCTAATCTACTATAAAGGTAACGCAACCCAATAAGATAACACAAAACAAAACCGAAACTGAATGAAACAAAAACGGAATAAAAAATCGTTGTACCAATTTTCTCTTCCTCAGGGCCGACAAACTTCAAACCTTTAGTCAACCATTTTTTCCAGTTTGCCTGAGAAATTTCTAGGGATAGGCAGCTTGAAACAAAAACAAGATAAATCAAAACAATAACACATTGTTTTTTGAGTTGGTCACCCATTCTTTCGCTCTTCCTCAGGGGCGAGCAATTTCACTTACCTCCAAGCTTCAGAAGTTCCCCGTACAAGCCGCCAAATGCCGCAGTCTGGCTGGGCACAAATGCCGCAGTCTGCCTGGGCACACAATCACGAGCCACCACACAGCTTGTAGATTCAAACAGCAACTCTTTATTCCCGTGGTCCTTGAGCAAGGTCACCTACATTCAATGTCACTGCAACATGTCAGCAACATGGGGTACACTGGCAAGGAAATTGTCATACCTACTTGGCTAATGGCTCCCAGCACT